>NW_016169306.1:14935-17672 GCF_001687245.7 Rhagoletis zephyria
CTCATGGACCATAATTCACAAAGCTAATGTTTGCCGTTTGTTTTGGCTACCATTTAGGATATTGCGAGCAATGTTTGTACTGCCAATGTGTGAGCTAGACTATTACTTTGAACAAATTGCCAAATTTAACTGCGCGCCACTACCGGTACTTTTGTTCACGGATTTATAGTTGCCAAAAGTATAATTTTTCAATTACCAATTCTTCGTTTAGCGCTTTCATCGATTTGAAGGAAAACATTTGCACAATAAGGTACTTCAAGGTAATTTTTTTTAATGAAAAACTGAACTTCAGAGTTCATTGCGACCGAAAGTTAATGAATTGTGGCATTTCTTAAACAATACCAACAACAATGACCAACAAATCAACAACGAACGACAATAGCCCAACTTCGCTCTGGCTACTGCAGCAGGTNGGCTGCCGTTAGTGGAACTTGACGACAACGACTGAGATACCAAACGATCTGGGCGGGGTTGTTGTAGCCGCTACAACAACAACAACCAACAAATCACGCAGTCTTCCGCAAATAACCCATCAATCTTAAATTGGCAGTGCTTACTTACTTGCATATGTCAAAAAGATTAATTTATTCACTAGTAGCTACCAACAACTTTAATGAACAAAATATCAAAATAGAAGGAGGTATCTTAATTTCCCATAATTGGCAGCGTTACAAAGCTAAGTAAGTACTGTGAATGTACTAGTATGTTGTTATAAAAATAATAAACACTTATAGTATTTTTTCAAACTTACCAATTCTTTTTGAACGCTGGATTGGTTATTGAATCTGAAAAACATAAGAATAAATAATATTGTTAAAATAAATTCAAATAAAATGAAAACTTTTTAACATTCACTGAATTCATATTACTAAACTGTATTTCTATTAATTCGGCCCAAAAGTAGTTACGTTTTTAGTCGTAGAAGAAGAAAAATCCGAACATAACTGGAAGTAGGGAAATCAAGATTGTCTATAGAAAGAGTAGTTCATGGACTAAATCTTATGAAGTTTTAGCTCAAAAATATTCACAACTTTAAAGGAATCATAAAAAATGAAGTTAGTCACTGGTGCCACTAATTTGAGTGAGAAGTGTTTTAGCAGGGTGTAACGCTTTAAAAAAAAAATGCTACCAGTTTCATCCTTTTCCTTTACATTGGTGCCACTGTTAGCCTCAGTCCTTTATGGGAGCAGGTAAAAGAAGACGAGAGTACCTCCTCTGCTTAGCATGCCCATTTTTTATCCTCAGACTACCCTCAAAGTACTAGGATGACGCCCAACAGAAATGGCGTTCAAGCTATTGTCGTAAATACTTCAGTCTCGATAAAAACCAGGCAAGCTCTGGTGGAGATCTTAGGCCTTCACGGGACTAAGGGCGCTGTGGTAGAGCATAAAACCGGAAATATAGCTGGAATTAAGATATGGCCTATGGCCTGGAGTATTCATCAAACATCCGGCAAGGCTTGACTTCAAAACCAACATCCAAAGAATCTGGGGTTTCAAAACCTGGCTGGAATGGGGAAAAGCGTCAAGGAGCCACAAATGACAATGCCTAGGGGATCATTGCGGTAAACTTACTCAGGAAAAGGTAACTGAGTATCCCCTACACGGAAGAAGACTTCTAAAAGAGTTCGGCCACATTTCTGCCTAGACAGGCCCAAATTTTCTGTAATGCTGGGGACAAAACCTTCATTTTGTTTCTTGATAGAGGGAATGGGTCTGGCAAACGTCAATTGTGACGTAGAGATTACACAGTAAGAGGGTCCATTTGTCCCGACCTCTCGGTATTAGATTGTAGCCCGGAATTTTCTGCCGAACCAGATCTCCTTTTGCATGGAGTCGGAAAACTCACATCCTTCCATCCGTATTATTTTAGTTAATACAAATATCTTTTCATGAATAATACCACCAAATATTAGCATTTACACCGCTCTAGCGTCTGCTGCTGTTGGAACAAAAATGGGAAGTAAAATTCATATCAGAAGCAACTCTAGCGCCGCGGTTGCATAATTTCTCATTGGTTAAATCGTATTCTATAGATCAACATGGCTCGGGTGGTTGTAATAATTTCTTATTAAGAGTGCAACAGATTTTTTCGAGTTTATGTTGGGCCTTCACTGACCTGTGTTTGGGATATTTAGCCAAGCCTATTTGTAAAAAGTTCAAATTTCCGGAGTCCCTTCCCGCCAGTTTTAACATTAAGTTTAACCTATGCATATTATACTTTTGTCTTAACCACAAGGCCAAAAAGTTCTGGTTTTTCTTTCAACCCGGCGTATGAGAACTCGGCAGTTCCTGGAAAATTCGATTTCATACGTAAATAAATAGGCCAGGGCGTTCCGAAGCTGCCTTCGTCCTTCTATATACATTTTCAGCACCCAGCGCTTTCCCGAACATCTTCGTATGGATTAACTGCAGTCATCATTCTCGGAAAAGTGTATGTATTGGTAACACAATATACGCAACAAATATACCGAAGTAAGGCCCTCGCAGGTGTGCCACCCTAACTAACCTAGAGTTTGTGCAATTGGTCCAGTTGAAGGCCATCGCACAGAAACTTGTTACATTTAAGTTAGAATAGCATATGTATATCAATATTGGCAGAATTTTGCACCAGATTATATAAAAAATACATGGCTTGCATTGTATATTTAAGCCATTAATTTGCATCACATCAAATTTGGCCTGCCATCCAGTGAACCGTGTAAATCGATAACGATTACGATTCCATGCCAATAAAC
>NW_016169307.1:0-17672 GCF_001687245.7 Rhagoletis zephyria
GTGTGAAGTCTGTCAATTTTATAGTATTTACTTCGGGCTCCAGAACCCTCTTCAGCTAGCATCCCTTCTATATATATGTATGTAAATGCTGCGGACATTAGATACCAGTCATGGGTTCTCATGTAGATCGCAGCACCTTCGATACAAAACGCCTTAAAACGGAGCTTATTAGTTGATAACAACACGATAAACATTCTAAAATAATTTTGAAGTTTCCGAGCAGTTGCTTATCAAGGCCAGGGCACGCTGCAAACAAAGCGAGATTTTTTAATACCAAATAAATACGCGTTCATACGCATCTCCTTGGCGCTCATAGTTAGAACGGCCTCTGGTCTATCATCGTCCTGTACCTCGATCGGTGCGTGCCCGCAAATTAGGCTGATGTTATTGAATTCAGTATTTATGCGGATTGTGGAAATTCGTTTACTGTTGGTCGTTAACTTGGATGCAAAGTGTAGTAGTCTTTTGAATTTCCTTGCAAATTTAAGTGCCATAGTGAAAATAATGTCAGAATTAAGTACTGTGACCTTCAAAGCTTTGTATTACTTTTATGAAAAAAAATGCATATTTTCCCTGCAATACTCTGAATCTGCTGGCATAAAACTAGTTGCTTAAATAATTGTACAGCCACTTGAAATAAAGTTAGCAGACAATTGAGCGCTAATAAGACGGTAAATAAGAGCAGCAAAGAAATCAACAGCTCAGCAGACAATTATAGACTTGCAGTTAAAAAGGGAGGGTGCCATAGAGGGTGGCATAGCGTGCCAGTGAGAGCGGCGGCATATTAAAAAGTTTCAAGTTTAAAACTACGTTTTTTTCGCGGATAGTAATGGCAGTACCAAAGAAAATTTTAAAACGAAGAAAGCTAAAAAAATTATTTAACTGAAACTGCTTGCATTGCGAAGCGAGTAAATTTTACGCTGTGCGCCAATGCTAAGTGCCTTTTGTATTTTATTTTTATTTATTTTTTTTTAACTTTCTTTATTTTATTACATTTCCACTGTTGCCCGCTTTTGCTGCCAATTTGCGTGTTTAAGTTGTGTAAATTTCACTACTTTTCATATACTTATGCTTATGTGCATACATACGTACATTTGTATGTACATACCAACTTTCCTACTTTACGCCCAGTTGTTGCTCGCGCGCGAAGCTTTCGAAGACTTCAAGGCTACAAGGAAATGCTTTCGAAGCGGCTAAAGCGCTTAACGTGTGTGTGTGTGTGTGTAGTTGCTTTTTGTTGTTGTTGTTGTTGTTGCCCACCTTAATGTAGTTCAGTTTTTATGCCACTGCAATGACGCTACATCCAAATGTGGTGCTAAAAATTACCAGGGCAATGCAGTTGGCACTAAAAACAACGAATTGTAAGCGAAAATATTTTACCGCTACACAACCAACGCAAAGCAACAACCTTTTAGTTACATATGTACGAGTACTACATTTTGTAGCGAGAAAAAGAAAAAGGAAATAATAATGAAGTACGAAGCATTGAAAAAAACTTAAAGGGAAATTGCTAACCGGCGTCAAAGTTGAAAGGCGGCAGATGTGAGCCAAGATATGCTCCACACTATGAGCGCGCGCAAACTGACACCGGCAGTGCTAACGTGTTGCAAGCGAGGGATAGCATGTGTGGATGGATGCACACGTGTATAAAAACGCCTACAAACGCTCACACAAACTTCTTGCATGTGGCATGAAATTGTGAAATTGTGGTTGTATTATGGGAATACAACTCAAATGGAATATACCTGTGGGGCAAAAGGAGTATACAAAGCGCACGCCAAAGTGTTGCCTATAGACTTACTTGCATACTTATTCACTTAAAGAAATTTATGTAGAACTACTCAAACGAATATGTGCGTTCACTTAAAAACGAAGTTTTCCATTTGCATTCACTTTTCTAGCACACAGCTACACATATATGTATGTATCAACTTCTGGCTGAAAAATTGATTACGAAAACGGAAATGAAATAGTATTTAATTACTTTCGTAAATTAAACATATTTTAGTAGCTGAAGTATAGAAGAGGGTATTTGCTGCTTTCGAAGCCTATGAATGGAAGAATGAAATTGTTTAAAAAACACCTTTATTGGGTTATTGGAACTATCGTAAAACACAGTACAAATATACACCCTAAAAAGTGTATGTAAAACTACTACTAAAAGTGTTTGTTTTTCAACCAGAATCTGTGTAAGATGTTGAAAATTTGATTTTTGAACATGAAGTGTTTAAAATTGCAAACATTTTCAACGTAAAAATACATTTTCTACTAATAATAAACATTAAATGCTCATTTTTGATAAATTTTAAATATATATGTGTAATTTTGCTGTAGGCGACAAATTTTGCATGCAAAAGTAAACAGAGAGAGTTTAATATTATTAACGCCGTGTGTAAAATTGCACACATTAGGAGAGACAACTTGTTACCTCTCTTTATATGCGTACATTTAAAGCAACAATTCTTAGAGCAAATTTTAAACATTTGTAAACTGTGAAATTGTATACAATAACACCCAAATTCATAAAAAATAAATAAGAATTTAAATCTATTTAATTTTTTACAAGGCCATAAGTGTTTAAATTCAACAAATAAATTTGAAATTTGTTCTACGCAGCACATACGGTAAGTAAAAATAAACAAGCAGAGTTTAATTTTATTAACACGGTATGTAAATATGCATACATCAAGAGAGGAAGCTTTTTACCTCACTAAATAAGCGTAGATTTGAACAAAAATTTTTTAGAGTGTTCACCCACTAGAAAAAGTTTCGGTAAATAAATTTTTTTACAACATCCCTAACGATTTTCATAAATAAAGTTGTGTTAATTTTTTTATAAAAATATAGTTAATTATATAATATAAACCATTTAAATTTAACTTTTAAGCTTTGTCTAAGATTAAAAAAAGTTTGTGAAATTTTCAGCAAATATTTTTTATGTATATGAAAATATTTTTATTCTAATATTTTTCCGGTAATTTTTTATAAAATTGTGGTTCGTACTACAACAAAAAACATAAAAATATAATTTCTAAACTTTGAGTGATACTCGGGATAATTCCAACAAATTTTCACGCAAATTTTCAACTTTTTAATCCGTTTATTTGGAATTTTCCTCAGTATGCAGCTTCATAGCCCATAAAATTGTAGTATAAAAAATATAAGCTTGAAGTTAGCCCAAATCGCGTTGATTTTTGAGAATTCTTTTTGTTAAAGGTGTTTTGCATTTTTTCTGTACAAAGTATTTTTCGATTTTTTTTTTGTATGGAAGAAACTGCGTAAAAAAAAAATTGCCAAATATCAACGGTAAGTCCTAGCCACCTCAAACTTGCTATTTATTATAATAAAGTTAATTGGGCTACAAATCTGCATACTCAAAAAAAAATTCTAAAAAATCTGATAAACAATTTGGAAATTTGAATGAAAATTTCTGGAATTTTCCCGATTTTTGCACAAATTTTAGGAATTATATTTTTATGTTTTTTGTTGTAGTATGAACCGTATTTTTAAAATAAAATGTTTTTGCATATATTGTAAAAAATTCCAAATTCCAAAATTTGAAAAAGTGTTAAAAATAGTAAAAATTGTTGTACATTTAAGATTAACTCCAAAAACTTTTCACACATTTACAATGTTCTCACAAAACTTACTATTTCCTTAAATACTATTTCCACAAATAAAAACTGAAAATTTGTTAAAAAATAACCGACCTTAAAAATTTTTTAGCGCCGGAAGTCATGCGAAAATGGTTTTTTAAAAATAAGTTGAGCGTTTTAGGGTGTTAGAAAAATTTTGAAAACAGTTTCGGGAATTACTCTGCTCGTTTCTACGATCTATACTGTATTTAGTATTGCTAGTACTGCTATTTTTTGTATTGGGAAAAATTTATAACAAAGGAAGGTGGCAAAGAGGGTATAAAAAATTGTAATTACGTATATTTGCTGTAAATCAATTCAAACAAAATTTACATAACCTAAATACATCTATACATATAAAATTAAAAGACTGAAATTGCAGAGTGCCTATAAATTAGGTTAAAATCAATAATTGAATATTTTAATAATAGACTTCCGGATGACCATAATAAGAAGCCATTTGAAAGCCGCCTAGCAATTATGTGAATCCTAGATACATATATATTTAAATACATATATACATACATACATACTTTTGGTGTTGATACTTAAGTATGTCTGTGCTTATGGTCATACGTATGCTTAATTTGAAAAGACAAACGCACTGACATATTTAGTTATTGACAAGAAAGTCATTTTAAATTATAACCATAGCATAATGGCTGAGGGGGAAAATCTAACAAAGGATATGAAATAAACGAAACCTATTTAACGAAAAGAGCTTTTAATACCTAATAGCTTTACAAAATGCAACAATGTAATTGAAGCCGTAGGGAATTGCAAATTAAATTTTAAATTAATGTTGTTACTGGTAAGAAGCAGCTGCCGGAAGTTTGACTGCATTAAATTACATTAGTCAAGTTACACGAATACATTCATATGTATGTATGTATGTATTCGCATGTGCGTATCTACATGCATTTGCACATTTGTAATCTTAACTTAAAATGCTGTTCAAAGTACAAAATTAGCCATTAACTTACATTCTAGATGCATAGTTATGAATTATTAATTTGTTTTGTATTGTCAATTGGAGAAAACTAATTTACTAATTATACGCACATTATAATCAAATACTTACGAATTTAAGCGGATTAACCTAGCGCATATGCGTTGATGAAGCTTAAAGCTTATCAGCGATAGATGCAGGTGTCATTCAAGTGTAAAGTATTAATTTTCAAGAATCTTTAAAATGTGAAAAAGTAAGAAAAATGCAGACAAAATTTAATCAATAACTCACTTTTCACTAACGAGTTAATGAATTATTTAAATACGCATATGTAAACTCCTGGAGCAATAATAAAAAGCTTCAATTTCATGATTTCGTGGTTCAGGCGCACAAACGTACACACTCAAAAGTGCGTGTGACTATATTAACCAAACACTCGTTAAATAATTGCTTTCATAGTCTACTTTTATGCGTTTTGACATGCAATGGCCCCCCCCCTATGTCGGTAGAGATACGCGTACAAAGTGTTTAAAAGCAGTTTGACTTTTTAGATATGTATGTACGCATGAATGTAACTATTTTAAATAGTAAAAGTACTTGTATGAATGAATGACATTGAGCTGACAACACAGCTAACAGGTTTTATAAAACTGGCCTTTAAAGCGGTAAGTATGTATGCCTTTATGCGCCTAGCAGCGTGCTAAAAATATCATTGAAATTGAGTACTATCTAGTGAAGGGTTTGCGTTTGCATGCGAAGGTTAACGTACGTCATTTTTTAGCTCTTGTACTTCGTACTTTGCAGTACAGTCAAATGNTATGTCGGTAGAGATACGCGTACAAAGTGTTTAAAAGCACTTTGACTTTTTAGATATGTATGTACGCATGAATGTAACTATTTTAAATAGTAAAAGTACTTGTATGAATGAATGACATTGAGCTGGCAACACAGCTAACAGGTTTTATAAAACTGGCCTTTAAAGCGGTAAGTATGTATGCCTTTATGCGCCTAGCAGCATGCTAAAAATATCATTGAAATTGAGTACTGTCTAGTGAAGGGTTTGCGTTTGCATGCGAAGGTTAACGTACGTCATTTTTTAGCTCTTGTACTTCGTACTTTGCAGTACAGTCAAATGTACTTCTTTGAAAAATTTTGTACTTCACGTCCTGTTATTCTCCGACCTTCTGGACGATCTTCGCATGGCCTGGGTGATAAATTCATTCAAACCCTTCAAGTCGTCAGGGACCGATGGCATAACACCGGCGCAGCTGCAAAGGCCTCGGGTCAAAAGTCAAATATATTCATAATCTGGGGGTTGAAACCAACCTAATAAGGCTTATCTACAGTTTACCGCATGACAGAACTGCCGTTGTCTACATTCCTTTAAGAGAGTACTGGTTAGGGCGGGGTAAGTGGAAGAAGGGAGCGGCCATTGTGCGTATTCACGTGGTAAGACTAGGAATTTCAACTGATTCCTTTTCAATCAGCTGTCAAGAGAGAGATAAGGTGGACTCATCTCCGCACTTTCTTTTACACTCTCCAATCTTCGCGGGGCTATGATGCAAGCGTTTTCGCTCGCAAAAAAAACTAGGAAGAAGGAAAATCGAGTCGCAAACGAAAATTAATTTTTTAAGTGAAAGATTAATACCAAATGACGTTTTAAGTAGAAATTAGCAAAAAAATCCCTGTTTATGGACTTTGAGGTCAAGATATATGAAAACCCTGAGCAATTATGCTGCCAGATTTAGATTAATATTTTGGAGCTCCAGAGTTAAATAAACTTGAAGATGTTACAACACTTGGACTTCAAGCACTTCTGAAATTCACAAAAAGCATTCAATAACCAAAAGACCGCATGATACCTTGTTATAACTAGTATAGGGAGTTCCTTCTATCGAAGAAAATGGATGCCGGAAGACATTTAACTTCTTCACAGATGGCTCAAAACTGAAAGATGGAGTAGGAGCGAATAATATTAGAGAGATGGGCCACGGTACTGCTTTCAAAATGGTCGGGGTGAGCCGTATCAGGAAGGTCCAAAATTCGTTCCCGACACTCCCGATAAAACCCGCAACCTCCGCAAATTCAGAAAACTTTCTTAAAAATGTTTAATGAAATTATCACTTTTGTATATTTTATCGACACGAAAACGAAAAGAAAGGCAAAATAAAAAATTACCGGAAGAAGACAATTTTTTTATTATTAAAAATTAATTTGAGACATGTGAATTAATCTTAGTGATAGAATAAATTTCATGACCGTCGGGACCCGCGGTACAATTCTGAAACACGTCGGGATGGGCGGGTTCGGGACTTAAAAATTGAATTTCGGGATGGGCAGGATCGGGATTGAAATTTTTGTTCCGTGCCCATTTCTACTTCGAATATATTTAACAAAAGCCCCTATCTCCACCTGGCATCACAAGGAAGTTCATAGGTCTATGTAAGGCGTGCCGCCAGCGAGAATAACCCAACTTAACCCAGTGGTCTTGAGAGGGTTAACTTTGCACCTGATGTAGGAATGCTGCCATCATCTTACAAACACCATCTCAGATCAACGTTCTCCGAACTGGATAACTACAGGTGGGCTAGGGATCTGACATATGTTGGGTTAACCAGCAGATCAGGCAAAGTACCAAGAGAAGATCAAAATCTCGAATGGCTAACGAGCATGGTCATCTAGCAACATTTCCTGAAATTGGAGGAGAAATGAGTCAATACATGGGTATTTATATAGAATCTTTATATTTCCAATAAAAGCGTAATATAGAAATTCTTCGAAATTTCTTAGAGATCTTTGAATTTAATTTCCTTCATTATTTAACTCGTACTCCATTTAATAAATAGACGATAAAAAGCTAAAAAGCAGTGCCTACCTTTTTCGCTTTTTGACAGAACCTATGTTCTTGCGGTTGCCGTTTTTCACTGCATGAAATTCGCATAAATCATTATGTAAATACATACATACATACACATATAATGCAAAGCTAAAAAAGTACGCTCAATCGTAGTCGACCATATACGCTCATGTGTATATTACTGCTGACTTTTCCAGCGCCTTGAAGTATGCAGCATATGCGATGTCTGCATTCACCAGCTGCTGCTGGTTGGGTGTGCGATTGGTGTGCACAACGTTTGCTGGCATGTTGAATGCGACTTAAAATCGGAAGTTGATTATTATCGCTTGTAATTAACAACGGTGACAACAACATCAACAACAACAAACGCAACAGCATGAGTAAAACCCAAAAACAAAACAAAAAATATGAACTTGCATGTGAATCGTGCCGGCATGTAACGACGACGACGACGACGACGACAACGCCGACAACTGTGCCTGTCAACGCTGAAAAGCTGGCGGCTGTGGTGATGGTGGTGTTTGCTGCTTTCGATTTTGCTAGCCGTTGAGTTGTGAAATGTCTAGCTGACCGCTTGACAGATTTACCAAGCGGCCGACAAACAAATAGTGTAGATATGTATGTACATATGTAGAAAGCAAGTGCGCACAGACAGGACAGACAGCCAGCCAGACAAGCCAGCGGCCTTCAGATTGACCAACCGACAAATCAAGCATAACCGCTTGTAAGTAATCGGCTTGCAGTATACTGGTTAAACTTGTCTATCAGTGGGTCGGTTGCAATCGGCTGCGTGGTATATTTCCCAGCGATGATTGCATTCGTTATTATGCCAGATATATGTATGTATACATACGTACATACCCAGTGGGAAAATGTAATGTATGGTATGGTTCCAAAATGCGTTTTTTTCGTAAAAAGACCCCTTTTCTACTTTTCAAGACCCTTGGAGGGGTTTTCTAACTTAGCATGGCCTTTGACTTATAAGGTAAAAAATTACTTACCGGAAAATCTTCTACTTT
This sequence comes from Rhagoletis zephyria, assembly GCF_001687245.7. Taxonomy (NCBI): domain Eukaryota; kingdom Metazoa; phylum Arthropoda; class Insecta; order Diptera; family Tephritidae; genus Rhagoletis; species Rhagoletis zephyria. The sequence continues at coordinate 8,461 of NW_016169307.1, forward strand.
GTAACTAAAACGTTACTGCCAATTTTTATATTTTTGAAGGAATTCGGCAGGACTTGAAATTGCATCGATCCGTGGCAGTTTGTCGATAAATTTCTAAAATTTCGTATATCGATACCTCGATGGATTTGTGAAACATTAAAATCCGATAACTCAATAAAACTCGATAACTCGACCAATTTCGATAGCTGTCGATAAATATGCATTTCAAGGGTATCCATAACTCGATTAACTTTGAATAGCTATATAAATTTCGACTACTCGATTAATTTTGATAGCTTCAAAAATTTCGATACTTTGGTACACACTGTTAACTCAATAGAATTCGACAAACCGATAAATGGTGAAAATTCGATACACCTATACAATCTTAAATATTCGATAGCTCGATATACTTGAAAATTCCAAAAACTTTGATTCGATAAACCGAGGAATTTCGGTAAAAAATAATTATCGATAGCTACATTATAGATAGCTACATTACGATAACTCGATAAATTTTGTTAACTCCATTAATTATGATAATTCAATAAAGATCGACAACATGTTAAATTTCATTAATTTAATAAACTGCGATAATCTAATAAAATTTCTATAACTCGATAACTATCGAGTTAAGCTTCTGTCTCTATAAATTTCGAAAACTAAATAAATATTGATTAATGTAAATACTTCGATATATTCCAATAACTCAATAAATATAAATAACTCGATTAATTTCGATAACTAGAAACTTCGATGATTTATAATAATATGGAAACGTGGATGTAATCTGTAATTTTGAAGAAATGTTGAGCATGATGGGCAATTTTGAAACCATTCCAATGGTTTTGAAATTGGTTCGGTAGAATCGCCGGGACTTTATGGATACATTAGCGCATAACTACTTTTCTCATTGGGCACCTAAACACAATTGAGCGCGCGCGGAAGTTTACAATTGTGTTGGTGTGACATATGCGCCATGACTTACTCGATTGACATGCTCATATTTTCGCAGTATTTTCAACATAACAGCTAACACATGCATACATATCGAGACACGCACAAACATACACACACACACACATGCATGCGGTAATTTGAAGTGCATTTTTGTGAATGTTTACCCGCTGATATGGGATTTGTTTGACCGCATTGTGTGTGTGGAAAGTTAATTTTAAAATAATTTGTTGTATAAGCTTGTGTGCGGGTGTATGTATGTGTGCCACATTTGTAGTACTATCGATTACTTTTAAATGGCATTAAAAATTAAACGATTGTAATCACGGTGAAACCGATTACACAGACAATTTTATAATTATCTTTTAGCGGCCGAACGCTTGTCGTTATGTATGTATAGCGGTCGCTTGTGATTATATAAGCACATATAAGTAACAAAAGAATACTTATAATGTACATACGTTTGCTTATGTGCATACAAACATTAGACTGGGTCGCGAAAAAAATTTGCAACTAACCGCTCTAGCTCGAAAGCACACTTTGATAGGAGTTCTTGGTAGTACACATTTTCTTGCTATATCAATAAATATATATTTTTGAACAACAACATCGTTTTAAGTGTAACAAGCGACTACCATAGGCAGACAGTCCCCAAAAATCTCAAGCCTGCTTGATTATTGTCTGCCAAACTATATAAACTACTTGCATGCCATGGCGTATGCGTTGTCTATCAACATCAACCTACAGCGAGCGACTCAAGTAAGTGATCACCTGCTATTTTTTTTTTAATATTTACTAAGTTTTTCAATATAAATGTTGTTGTTATTTTTCTATAAAAATGTTGTCTAAGCTCAGTGTAGCCAATTTAGCCGGTTGCGATAGCAAACAGCCGGAGAAAATTCGGTTTAGTCGGCAGCCGATTTGTTAGCCGTTTCGCAAAAAAAAAACAATTAGACGTTTTTAGCCGATTTTGCTGTTTGCCCTATTTATTAAAATTCGAAAATATAAATTTCCATTTTTTTAAATTTAGCGACCCAAAATCTTTTAGAAATGGCAAGCCTTATCTCGGAGAAAATTTTCATGCCGGACTGAAGAAAATTTTTTCTAATCCTAATTCTTAAGATACTGAGCCGATTTTCAATGACTTTTATTTTAAGTGAATATGCACACACATACCTATATATATATTGGGAGGTAACATTTTAGCAGGTTTTGGCTACTTTTTTTGGGTTAGTAAATGCTTATTATTTTTTTTATGAAAGTATAACTGATTACTTAACAAACACCATATACATAAAACCAACTTTAATACTNTGTTTTAAGTGTAACAAGCGACTACCATAGGCAGACAGTCCCCAAAAATCTCAAGCCTGCTTGATTACTTGTCTGCCAAACTATATATACTACTTGCATGCCATGGCGTATGCGTTGTCTATCAACATCAACCTACAGCGAGCGACTCAAGTAAGTGATCACCTGCTATTTTTTTTTTAATATTTACTAAGTTTTTCAATATAAATGTTGTTGTTATTTTTCTATAAAAATGTTGTCTAAGCTCAGTGTAGCCAATTTAGCCGGTTGCGATAGCAAACAGCCGGAGAAAATTCGGTTTAGTCGGCAGCCGATTTGTTAGCCGTTTCGCAAAAAAAAAAAACAATTAGACGTTTTTAGCCGATTTTGCTGTTTGCCCTATTTATTAAAATTCGAAAATATAAATTTCCATTTTTTTAAATTTAGCGACCCAAAATCTTTTAGAAATGGCAAGCCTTATCTCGGATAAAATTTCCATGCCGGACTGAAGAAAATTTTTTCTAATCCGAAAATTCTTAAGATACTGAGCCGATTTTCAATGACTTTTATTTTAAGTGAATATGCACACACATACCTATATATATATTGGGAGGTAACATTTTAGCAGGTTTTGGCTACTTTTTTTGGGTTAGTAAATGCTTATTATTTTTTTTATGAAAGTATAACTGATTACTTAACAAACACCATATACATAAAACCAACTTTAATACTTTGTGCAAAAATTATGAAAATTCTGCAACTTTTCACCAAAGTTTTTAACACTTACCGTTGATTTTTGGCAATTTGTTTTTTAATGGTGTTCCAAAAATTTCTCATATACAAAATTGGCGAACATACTTTGTATGGAAAGAAATGCGTAACACTGTCATAGAATAAAGTTCCAAAAATCAACGGTAAGTGTTAAAATTTTAGGTGAAAGTTTGAAAAATTTTCACAATTTTTGCACAAAGCCTGAAATTTCGATTTATTTATGTATATGGTGTTTGTTAAGTAATCAGCTATATTTTCATGAAAAAATAATAAATATCAAATAAGCGAAAGAAAAGTAGCCAAAGATTGCTAAAGTGACGCGTCCCATTTCACATTTGGGTCACTGTATTTTTTCTAAGGGAGGATGTAGCGGGGATTTTATTCATACAATTTTTGTTATGAATGTCTTAGATATATGTAATTNATTTTTAACACTTACCGTTGATTTTTGGCAATTTGTTTTTTAATGGTGTTCCAAATATTTCTCATATACAAAATTGGCGAACATACTTTGTATGGAATGAAATGCGTAACACTGTCATAGAAAAAAGTTCCAAAAATCAACGGTAAGTGTTAAAATTTTAGGTGAAATTTTGAAAAATTTTCACAATTTTTGCACAAAGCCTGAAATTTGGATTTATTTATGTATATGGTGTTTGTTAAGTAATCAGCTATATTTTCATGAAAAAATAATAAATATCAAATAAGCGAAAGAAAAGTAGCCAATTTCACATTTGGGTCACTGTATTTTTTCTAAGGGAGGACGTAGCGCGGATTTTATTCATACAATTTTTGTTATGAATGTCTTAGATATATGTAATTGTGAAGTTTTATTCGCAATACTTAGAAAACAACGAATGACAAAAAAAAGATCACGAATTTCGATGTGAAAGAAAACTGTCTGGGATGACAATACCTGTGAATAGTGCCTACATAGTACTTTATTGTTGCTTATTATTGCTCTCTAATAGGTATGTTTAGAGTGTGAGCAGGTCATTAAAAATGGGAATGGTTAAAAACCTGAAAAATCGAGCGGCTTGTTCGATATAAATTAATGGCGTTTTCTATTCTCGAAATAATGTTGCCATGTTTTCCTCAGCCCTTTCACAGATTTATGATATAGCCATTTTGCAGGACAAAAATCAACCTAGTGTATATGTTACAATACAAAAAGACACAATTTTTCAATAGAAATGAAGAAATAGTTTGTAACTGATATCTGTTTTATATTTAAGTAATATCAACATGACTTCTGATATAAAACTGAGCTACGTATACAACAGTTTCCTTTGTTAAACAAAAACGATTTGTAACGAATTTACCAGTGTCTGCTTTTGTGATTTATTTAACGAGTGGTGTAAAGCTTAGCTACCTATAGCCGTTGTTAACTAAAAATAACTTAATGAATTTAGTGAATTTTAGTTGAAAAATTTTAGCCGTTTTTTTGTCCAATTTAGCCGGACGGACGAAAAAGTTCTGGCAACACTGTTTAAGCTTTAACCAAATTCATATAAATCCAAGTGACAGACTTTATAAAAAAATTTGAAAAATTCAACTACTTTCCATCAAAATTTCAAACTTTTTAATCTCAATCTTTAAAACATTCGTGGCTACGCGGCCTTATAGCACATAGAATTTTAGTTTAACGAGCACGTAGATTTTTATTACTTATTTAGTTTTTTTGCTGATGGATTTTGCGCAATTTTTTCATATATATAAGTAATACATCGATATCTTATGAAATAAAACGCGAAAAATCCTTCGCAACGAAATCTCAAAAAACCAACGCCAGCTTTTGTAAATTGCACTTGCTATATCGAAAAAAAGAACGTAAAAATTTTTTAAAATAAACGCGATCTTTTAGCTGTTTGAATCTTGAACTTAATTAGACTAAAATTGTATGGGCTATAAATTGAATATCCAAAAATTATCTAAAGGTTCAGATTAAAAATTTTGAAATTTTTATGAAAATTTGTTGGATTTTTCTAAATGTTCATTTGATTTACAGGTCTTGGTTAAAGCCTACACAATATTCTTATATAAAAATAACAAAAAAATTAACTTGAAAAAAAAATTGCGCACACTTAAAAAATCAAGACCCGATTACATATTTGATTCACTGTACATATGTATGTATGTGGCGGGTCAAACCAAAAAGTTACATTTCATAAATAATTTTCGTAAAAATAGGTTTTTTTTTTTAAATTGATCCCTAAAACAAGTTTCAATAACACATTTAAATAAATACACTGGATCACAAATTTTAGTTTTGTTGTTGTTGCCCAGACGCCACTATCCAATTCCTATTTAGAATCGCTCGGTGATTCCGAAAATCGAGTTAATTTTTTTTCTATGGATACGTTTTCGAGATAATTGCATATTTCCGATTTTTTCAGCTTAAACAAAAAAATGGTTCCGCTAAATCACGAATATTTTACGAACATATTGAAAAATCGTAATACGAAGAACGACAAATGGAAGCCAATTAAAATCTACATTAGCCGTGTATACATAACTTTTCGATGGGCCTAATAGTTTATAAGAAATTAATTAAAAACTCCATAATTTTTTTCTAAGGTCCGCGAGCGCCCCTGTGCAATAAAAAAGGAACTGTGCCAAATGACGCCAATTGGAAATGTCAAGTGTCGCTAAGTCCTTCTCCATTTGGTCTTTCCGTCGCAGAGGTGGCCTCCCTCTACCTTTCCTATCACCAGCGGGTTCCAAGTTGAATATTGATACATTCGAACGACATGGTCAAGCCATCAAAGCCGCTGTATTTTATTTCGCTGCACTATGTATATGTCAGTGTCAGCATTCCATTGTCTGCAGTACTAGCCGTCTGCACCGCGTGAAGGCCCGTAAATTTTCCGCAAAATGTTTCTCTCAAATACTCTAAGATCCGCCTCATCGGATGTTGTCATTGTCCATGCTTCTGCGCCATATACCAACACGGGCATGATGAGTGATTTATAGAGTGTGGTTTTTGTACGTCGAGAGAACTTTGCTCCTGACTTGCCTACTCAGTCCAAAGTAGGACTTGTTGGCAAGAGTGATTCTGCGTTGGATTTGAAGGCTGACCTTATCGTCGGTATCAGTGCTGGTTCCCAAGTAAACGAAATTCTCTTATTCTTCTTCTTTATTGGCGCTGTAACCGTCTAAGCGATTTTGGTCGAGTACAAAACAGCACGCCAGTCATTTCTCTTCTGTGTCAACTAACGCCAATGAAATTCTCTATTTTCTTGAAATTATTACCGCCCTTAAAATGTAGTAAATTGTTCCTGAGCGGCTAAGTTCTGTGACTCTAATTATCTTCTCCAACATCGGATTAGAATTATAACATGAAAGGGAGGCACCTCGTCTGAAACCTCGTGTGGTATCAAACGGCTCGGAGAGGTTATCTCCAGAGAGGGGCAGGAATGCCCCTCGAAAATTCTATAAGATAACAAGACAGTAATCAAATGGTTTTAAGCCCTGGGGCCAGCTCCAGAAATGATGAAAATGGAAACATGGTAACATATGTCCAGAATACACTTGAGATATGGAGGGAATACCTCTAGACACTTTGAAATGGCGAAATACTTGGCTGAAATTTCAGTGTGCTTTGCCCAATCCATAAGAAGGGGAGATACCGCCGTTTGCGTCAACTATCGCGGAGTAAGCCTTCTTAATAAGTATTGCGACAAGGTCCTGTCAAGGATACTGTGTGAAAAACTGAAGTGGTACTCGAACCAAATGATTGGATCTTATCAGTGTGGCTTTAGACCTGTTAAGTCCACTGTTGACCGGATTTTCAGAGCACGTAAAATCACGGAGAAGACAATACATAAGCGAAGTTACACACATCATCTTTTAGTCGACTTTAAAGCTGCTTTTGATAGCACGAAGTGAAGCTGCCTGTACGGCACCATGTCTAAATTTGGGATGTCCGCAAAACTAATACGGCTATGTAGAGTGACATTGAGCACAACCGTCAGCTGCGTCAAACTTGGTTGAGGTTTCAGACAATACTGTACTCTCATCCTTAAACAAACTTTTACATGGAGTCATAAATAGAAAAGTAAGTCCAATTATTTTTTTTTTTTTGTTAGATACCATCTTAGTCTAATGCATTGTACTTATACTTACATATGTACATATGTACATACATACATACATACGCACATACTCTACTCAAATGTATTGTTGCGCTAAATAAATTTCTCACGGCTGACTTATGTAGCATATGATTAAGTGGCCGGCGCTTTAGCATAACGTACGAGTAGCTACGTAAGTACATGCTTATATGTACAATAGTTTGTCAAAGTGATACGTTGTCTATGAATTATTTTTGAAATATGAACAATTGTTGTGATATTTGTAAGTATGTGTGTGCATTTTTCCGGTATTATCTGCATTATCTGACATTTAATAATTGACTGTAGAGCGAAAAATCAGATGGACCCAGTTTATTTAAATAACATACGTATGTTTTTATTTACAAAAGCAAAAAATTAATAAATATACAAAGACAGAATAGAAATGTTATATTTAGTTTTACTACCAAATAAATGTTGCTCTTAACGAATGGAAAGAAAATGCTTTGTTAATCTCAAGATATATATTTGAGTACTTTAAAAGTAATATATTACTTACGTACATACATTTTAGTAATAATAAAAATTAACGATAAAAATAAAATGCGCATGAAAATATATGAAGCTTGTTTCTCTACCTTTCAAATGGTGTTAAGATGAAGTCTCTACGATTAGTAGAAGCCGAGATATACCAATTTCAATAAGTATATGGTTTGCCTAATTGATGGAAATATCTAAATTTTGACAGATCGATTTGAACGCTTCATATTTATGTTTATACATTTTCACCTAGCTGGTGATTTTTTTTGATGTGATGTCAAGGTGATTTTATATCATGTGATGTCAAGTTATGCGATGTTATTGGCATTTTCGGGACTATCGGGGTTTTTGGAATTATAACGGGATTTTTTAGTATCGATAAATATAAATGTAAGTAACAATATCGATTATATCCATAAAAATATCGGTAAATATATCAATAACAATATGAGTTATTATATCAATAAAATTATCTATAACTATATCCGTGAATATATCTATAAATATACCGATAACAATATTGACAGATATATCGATTGCAAAATTTATCTATAACAGTATCGATTATTATATTGATAGCAATATCGATTGTTATATTGATATCGATAACAATGTCGATAAATAAACAAACAAATATATTGATTTCAATACCTATAACACTTTCGATAAATATGTATATTGATTTAAATATCGACAACAGTTATATCAATAACATATCGATTATTATATACATAGCAATATATATTATTTTGTCGTCAACAATATCTGTAAATATATCGATAACAAGATCGATTTATGTATAACTATGAGAATGTCTAGAATCTGGAAATAGTTCCGAGAATCCCGAAATAGCCTTGAAAGTCCGATTTTGTCCAGATAATCTTGAATACCTCTAAAATTCCGAAATGATTCCCAAACTAAGGTGAGGTGTGGGGAGTTTACGTGAGGTGTGATGAGAATGGGTGAGATGAGTTCGCTTGTGGTAAGTCAAGGTGTGGTGAATTTAGGTGTGGTTGAATCAGATGAGTTGAATTTTATGTTGGTGCGTTCAGGTGTGGTGAGTTAAGGTATGGTGAATGTAGGAGTGATAAATCTCTGTGTCTATATCTATATCCTTTTATTTATAATTACCTTGGTTTCATATCTTTTTTCATCTTTCTATGTACGTACTCACCTTTATTTTGATTATTGTATTGGTCTTAACTACTAAATCCTATTCCTAAACCGCACCTTTTGTTAAATTAATACTATGAGCACACCCGACCCCGCCATTTCCGTGAGAATCATTTCCGTTGGATTTGCCAATTTACTCCCAACCAACCAACCGCCGAAAGAAGTTTCTCTTCAAAAGTATTTTAATAGAATAAAACAAATTTCAGGGGTGATAATTCCGACAGGGTGTTGCGAATGACGAATATTTTGCATACGTGTGCTCAAGGTAGTAAGCGATCATCCGCTCGGAAGCGAGCTAATGTGAGAAGGCGTCCCTCCAGCAATGGGTTGTGAGCTGTGCTTGGTTGGTATTTAGAAGCGTCACCTGAGTACTTGCTCAAGACTCAATTAGCGCTCATAAAACCATTTTGATACGCGTTTTCTGGGATC
>NW_016169308.1:0-17671 GCF_001687245.7 Rhagoletis zephyria
TTTAGCTGTGTCTACATCTCTGGTGCTCTTTTTCTCTCTCTATTCACGCACCTCGTTCGACCTCTTCCTGTCGTCACTTTCCAGCCGTGCTCCATTGCCTATAAGTATGCTTTTGAAATGAAATGAGTATGTGCTGTGTTTAGTTTTATTTTTGTTTGTTTGCCGCTCCAAATTTCCAGTAAAAAGTATTTGTGAATGAATTGGCTCGATTTATTTGAGCATGCGTGTGTCTTTTCCGCTCTCGTTTTTTGTACGTTTGCAGCTGAAATTTGGAATACGTTTTATGGATGGCATTGGAAATGCTTGTAAACTTGTTTGTTTGAATATAACGGTAGGTAGAGTAAAATGCGAAGTTGGACCGAGTTTCTCCTTTAATTTGTGTTAGGTGTCGAGAGACGTCTGCAGTTTTATGCCTCCTCTGCGCACTGATGCTTTTAGTTTTTTTTTATGAAAAGCTTTTTCATGGCAAAATCAGGCTCGAAGGTTTGCTATTGTTTGCGCTGGGGCGACCGCTTTAGAATGTTTTTATATATCTCTGACCAGCAGTGGGAATATCGCAAACGCTACGCTAAATTTTCGTCACGAAAATTCTCTAAATGGAATACAGTGGTGTCTAAAAGTATACAACATGAAAAAGTAACAGATTTCATGCGTAATCAGCAGGGCTGCCAAATATAAAAAGCTCGATAAATCACCAAAATATGCTCTTAAATATGCTAAATCAATGAGGTTTTCCCCCAATTCTATGCACTTGACAGATAATCAACCTTGACTGTTTGTCAATGGATTTGCGCCTAAAATTATGNTAATCAGATAATCAACCTTGACTGTTTGTCAATGGATTTGCGCCTAAAATTATGCCGCTAAGTTTTGTCTGTATTTGTTAAATTGGTTGTGCATTTTTAAAGCGCCTAAAATTAAATCTTTGCAATCTTTTTTAAATTGTCAATTGAAAAATGATCTTCTCTGGTCGTTAAAAAATTCAAAAACTCCTTTGCACATCCGTAGATATTTTTTTTTATTATTATTTATTAAGAGAAAAAAATTTAAATAAACTTAATTCTGCTGGGGAGTACTTCGATAGATCTTCATTCTAGTTGCGGAGCCAGTAAATAATATATCTCTAGTATAAGCAAATGTCGTATAGCCAGGGCCTCTGGCCAATATACTTAAAAGGTTTTTTTTTTTTTGTTTTTAATATACGTGTTTGTGTTCACTGCCAGTTGAGTGCTCTTTCACAGTTGTCATAAATTTCCAAACTGTCTTTTAATGTCAAACATTAGGGCTATTCGCGATCCGGTGCAAATGGCCTAGCATCATTGCATTGCAAATTTGTATTGCAAATTATTTGCAATACACAAACAAAATACACGCATTTGCATTTGTCATGGCTTGGCAAATTTGCAATACCGAAAATCCATAGCATAAAAATGCTATGCATTGCATTCATAAACAAAACCAAAGCTGATGCACAAAAATTGTTTTGCAAAAGCTTTGCCATGACAGTTTAATAAAGGTCGCTCACAATCCATGGCATATTTCTGCAATTGCATAAATTTGTCAGCTCTTATACACCGAATCGCGAATAGCCATATTTTGTTTGAAACTTTCTTATACCTACTATCAAACTACCAAATTTGCCTTAATGAGCGCCAAATCTATTCGGATTCTTCATGTATGTATGTATTCTTGCATTGTATCAAGGCGAATTCATACAAGGTGGTAGCAGGATTATAAAAAAACAATGCGCCTTGTTTCACGAATCTATCGTTCCTTTTCCGCCGAAAATGTATGAAACCTTGCCAAATATGCAAAAATAGGCACGCAAGTCGGCAAGTCGAATATATGCAAAAATCAACAAAATTGCAAAAAATATGCAAAATAAGCTTTTTAAAGCATATATTAGGAAAGATTTCGCATAAGGCGATTTGACAGACAAATTTTTTATTGAAAGCAACAATCGCCTGGTGTGAACGGCCTCTCAACTAATCGCTTCCAATGAAGTTGGGAGGTAATCAACTTTTGATTTAACTAATCGTTTCTAAAATCACCTTAGGTAAAATCCCGAAGCTTTTGTCGGAGATAAGATTTGTGAGGCGTGATTCGTGTATTTAATTTAGTTAGGGAAACCTGACCATTCGAACATTCTCGCTTTGTTTCGTTACATATAACGCAATCGATGGTTTCATTTCTAAGGGGAAGGGAATAAATATCGAAAATTACCCGAAATAAAATTATGCAATTGATTGAATCGCCTACACTATCTAATTACATATAAATAAATGAACATTTGGCCCAGGATTCAAATAAATTGATTCACATTCCGCCTCTTTGTAAAGGTGGTTATATACATACCTTTATAAACTTAATTTTTTCAAAAGAATGCTAATCTGTCGAATTCAGGTAATCTCAATTTTATAAGTACTGGCCCCTAAGCGTACGGGAAGTTATATGAAACTTAAAATTCTTAAAATTTTTGGCACCCGACCTATTTTTACTAAATAGAGATTAACCAAGTAAATTGGGGCGTATGCATAAAACCTAAGCAAATGCTTATTCCTAAAATTTCAGACCTTTTACTCAATTTGTTCACATAAATTCAAGTGAACGGTATGAAATTTTAAGAAAAAGCAATTGCTCAGTTTTTATGCAATTTTAACTTAATTTGTATAATACCTGATGAAAAAGAGTTTTTAAAAATATGTGCCACATAACTATAAACAAAATGTATATAGATTTCTAAAACGTTCCACATTTTGCTTATAGTTTTTATATGCAGTTAAGTGGTCAATGTTTTTAGGCTTCGCTTTCGGCATAACCCCTCTATTCTAACAAAACTCACAAAACTCAGCGCATCACTATTGTGATTTCTACTGCGCTTCAAAGTATGCTGCTATGACAAATATGCCGCTACAAAAAAATATGTTTAAATTTGCGTGCATTTCCTTAGCACTTAATATCTAATTTTTGTGGCATATTTTCGAGCGCAGTAGAAATCACAATAATCATGCGCTGAGTTTTGTTACTTTGTTAGAATAGGGGTGTAAACAACCGCAGTGTATTTATAACGAATTAAAAGTTTTACTGTGACGCCTGCAGTTAGCCTACGACAAATACATTATCCAGGATCCACCACGTGGAGGCTGCAGGGCTATATATGGACTTATTTTTTACTTCTTTTCATTTCTTAAATTTTGTATATTTAATTTATTTTTATTTGTGTTTGTATGTATATTTTTTAAGTATTTCTTCTTTGTCTGTAAATTCCACATCGAGGAGTACGTTTACATTCTAGCTTGACTCTAACGGGTTTTGTCGAATCCGTTGCTCTATAAAAAACATCTGACCAGTTCGCAGATCTACTGAATTTTCTGCTGGGTGGAAGTCTGTCATTTTTATAGTCTTTATTTCATTCTTCAGTGCTACTGGCAGAGGACTGTACCTTATTCACTCATGCCGTGTACTAAAATGTTGCGGATTATTTGGATACCATTCGTAGGTTTTGATGTAGATTTCAGCAGCACCGATGGAAAACGCCTTAAAATGGATAATAACATGGTAAACATTCTAAAAAAAATGTTGATGTTTCTGAGCAGTTGCCTATCAAGACCAAAGCACTCTGCAAACAAATCGGGATTCTTTAGTAATCTTATTACTATTTGCCATTGTTTGATAAGAAGCCAACTCAAAAAAGGGGCAGGGAAACGCCCCCGACCCCTCCCCTATAGACGGATCTGCGGGTGCTATTTTGATATGCTTTGCAGAAAACACCCCTACCCCACACCACTGACCATATTTAAATCGGCAATATAGAGAGAGATGGAATTAGCTTTTCTCAAATTTATTTCACGCGTCCTTTTTCGCCGTCAAAACGCCCGAGCGTCTTTATTCGTGTATAGTGACGATATTATTATTATTACGTCGGAGATACCCGCGCTGCGACCTAAGAAAATATACGTATTGTGCTAAATCCTAATTGTAATCCCTCCAAACTTCGGCTATTTAAAAAGCTCAGCACTTTGAATGATGTCATGTTCCCAAGTTTAGATGGTGAAGACAACCATTCTTCAAGGTGAATCAATCTACGATTCATGCTTCTTGTACAGGCACATAGAATGTACTCCGGGGTTTCCTTCACCAGCCCGCAAAACCTACAGTCATTCTCTATAGAAAGACTCATTTAATTCAAACGGTTGCAGTGTGCTGTCAGGTAGCCAATAAGAGTTCTAAGTTCCAGGTGTCTTTCGGAGTTCCTCCTGGAAAGAGTTATGCATCTCATTGATTGTCTTATTCCCTTTGACTTCCGCCAGTGGGCAGCAATTTGAGATTATTCCCAGCTAGCTCCTAAGTGGGTCTGCAGCGTATCCTTTAGAACCAGACCAAAAATTCTTCTCAAATAGTCGTGTACTTATCCCAAAATGCTCCTGAACCGGCCCGGAAACGGTCCCGAACTAGTCCCGAAATGGTCTTGAAATATCCCTGAACTAGTCAAGAAATGTTCATTTATAACACAAGAAGCAATTACCTTATTTTTTTTGCTGGCTTACTAAAATAAAGAGGTGGGATAGCGAGAAAGGATAAGATTCTTGTCATTTCTGTAGAAGAATAGATAATATTGAGTTATATGATAGTTTAGCAGAAGCAAGTTACATAATCGCACAGAATTTGCACTACGGGCGGGATCTAAGAAAAAACAGAACGTCCTCAAATTCGAAATTTCGTCTGTTTTCTCAATAAATATATAATACATTCTACCAATTATATATATTATATATTATTTTATGTTATTCTAAAATATTGTACATATATGCATTGCTATTTTGCACTTTCATAATTTCTTTTCAATTAGCTTCCTTTTCAGCCATGTCTAAACGCAATGGCAGCTAAATAAAACAAAAGCGGACTTGAGCTCGGACAAGGTCAATTCGCAGTCATACAAGAGATCAATACTCCAACTAAATTAAAACATTCCGATTGATATAATAATTTTGTGATTGTACACGTTTCAAGGAACCGCAACCTACTGCAAAAATGATTAACATCGCTGGTGTTGTGAGCATTGTGCTCTTCTATCTGCTAATCCTAATCGTTGGCATATGGGCGGGACGTAAGAAGGCGGCCGGCAATGATTCCGAAGAGGAGGTGATGCTAGCAGGACGTTCCATTGGCCTTTTTGTTGGCATATTCACAATGACCGGTGAGTGGAGTGGGTGACGTTCAAGAGCTTACGGTTAATTAGAATTGGGTTGATGCCTAATGGATGCCTAGCTGCCGTGTGATGAAACAATTACTGATATTGCTATTATGTTTCTTCCTTCCTTCTGCACAGCAACTTGGGTTGGTGGTGGCTATATAAACGGTACAGCGGAAGCTATTTACACGTCGGGACTGGTATGGTGTCAGGCGCCGTTTGGTTATGCTTTAAGCTTAGTTTTCGGTAAGTTCACACAATGCAGATGCAATGTACATATGTACTCTCAATACCTTTGCTTGTGTGTGTGTTAACCTCGCAATTAATTTCCTTTCAGGTGGTATTTTCTTTGCAAACCCCATGCGTAAGCAAGGTTACATCACAATGTTGGATCCGCTACAGGACTCTTTTGGTGAACGCATGGGTGGTTTACTTTTCTTGCCAGCACTTTGTGGTGAGGTATTCTGGGCTGCAGGAATTTTAGCTGCTTTAGGTATGAGTACTCCACAATATAAAAGATTTTACTGTCTTAATTGAACCTAAGCAAATGTTGTATGTACATATTTAATTTTGCAGGCGCCACATTGTCCGTCATCATTGACATGGACCATCGCACTTCGGTGATACTTTCCTCCTGCATTGCTATTTTCTATACGCTTTTCGGTGGCTTGTATTCGGTCGCCTATACCGATGTCATACAATTGTTTTGCATCTTTATTGGACTATGGATGTGCATACCCTTTGCATGGGCCAATGATCATGTGAAAAGTTTGTCTTCGATGGAGGTCGATTGGATCGGTCATGTAGATCCGCAAAAGCAGTGGTTCTACATAGACTATGGCCTGTTGCTGGTCTTTGGCGGTATACCATGGCAGGTGTATTTCCAACGTGTATTATCCAGTAAGACAGCTGGTCGCGCTCAGCTGTTGTCCTATGTTGCGGCGGCAGGTTGCATCCTAATGGCAATTCCACCGGTACTCATTGGCGCTATTGCAAAAGCCACAGGTAAAGACGATGCGGGTTTTTTTTTGCTAATTTTATGTTGTGAGGTTTGAAATTCGGAAGTGGACTGAAACGATTAATTTGAATCGAAATTAATATCATGAGCATATGAGCATGTGGCTGGGAAAACTGTAGTCACATTGGGTAGGTTCAGAAGGCGCAGGAGTTGAGTGCAACCGTTGCTAAAAAATCAGTGATCGCTATGCGTCTTCTGAATATTACGATCATCTGACACGCAACTGTTCAGTTGATCAGAAGTACACAACAACGCGTTCAGAAGGTGCAATCGCAACAGTTACTGAGCTGTTGCGCCTTCTGAACGTGTCCATTTTCATAAAAATTTTCAATTTGTAAACCAATTAAAGTCTTATTTAGTTTATATGAATTTGGGTGTTCAGGCCTTGTACTTCTTTGAGCTATGAAATAGTTGGTCACATTACTCTACTGTCAGATTTGTCTCATTACACTTTGCCTCTGTTACTTTTTTTATTCTGTATGCTCGAGTATCCAAGTACTATTTCCATAAGTACGAAGGGAAACCCTCTGAACGCTGTAGGTACTGGGAGGCGGTGGGGAGCGATTGATACACCAAGCTTTTTGGCTACCCTTTCAATAGATCGGACGTTATTCAATTAAACCAAAATGACATTAGGCTACCCTTCAGGTATCTAATAGGCTACAACCAACTACATACGTTTCCATATATACCGAATAGGTGTTATCGTAGAGTCGGAATCATGGTTGTGCCTAGAGGATAAGGAAACTTTCGAAAGCATTCTATATGACTGTCCAGCCTTGGTCAGACAAAGATAAACTTACTTCAAGGCTCCATCGGTCAAAACCTTGGAATTAACGAATTCGACTACCAATACTCTTTTAGGATTCATTAGGACAGCACACACTTATACGCACACACATACATATCTCATATCTCATTTATCTTTTTACCTTTAGCGTGGAATGAAACCGACTACACTGGCCCCTATCCACTGACTGTCGATCAGACTAGCATGATTCTACCCATGGTATTACAGTATCTCACACCGGACTTTGTATCATTCTTTGGCCTGGGCGCCGTCTCAGCAGCTGTCATGTCTTCGGCTGACTCCTCTGTACTCTCGGCTGCCTCGATGTTTGCACGCAATGTTTACAAGTTGATTTTCCGTCAGAAAGCTTCCGAAATGGAAATTATTTGGGTAATGCGTGTTGCAATTATAATTGTGGGCATACTTGCAACTATAATGGCGCTAACAATTCCCTCCATCTATGGGCTTTGGTAAGTAAATATGTAGTTAATAAAATTGTAATAAGAATTATATGAAATTTAATTTTTTAAGCGCCGCTACTTTCATAATTTAATTGCAGGTCCATGTGCTCCGATTTGGTGTATGTTATATTATTTCCACAGCTTTTGATGGTCGTACATTTCAAGAAACACTGCAACACTTATGGCAGTCTTTCTGCCTACATAGTGGCTCTGCTTATTCGTTTATCGGGCGGTGAGGCATTGCTCGGTCTACCGGCTCTTATACATTTCCCCGGCTATGATGAGGAGTCACAAACTCAGTTATTCCCCTTCCGCACCACGGCCATGATAATGAGTCTGATAACACTGATAGGAGTCTCTTGGTGGACAAAGTAGGCATACAGATTTGAGAGAGGCTCGAAATATTTAATGCAGAAATTTATTTTTATTTTTATTTTAGAATGATTTTCGAATCGGGTAAACTACCACCGAGTTACGACTATTTCCGTTGTGTAGTGAATATTCCTGAAGATGTACAAAGAGTGGGAGAGCCGTCAGAAGCTGGCGAGCAGGTAAGTGTTGAAAGCATTTCGGTCGAGCGTTTCGTTTTCCAATACCAACGAATGACAGCGCGCGCTATACCCAAATCAATGCGGCGTAAATTTTGCAGTTTTCTCATTTCCTCTCGTTTTTATTCTTGTTTCCCCTTTCACTTTGTTGTCCTCTCCCTTTCTTTCCGTCTTCTGCTTCCAACTTCAGCACAAAACGCCCTGTCAAAATGAAAATTTCATTTGCTCAGCGCTTGAAGAAGCCCTGTTGGCTACCTGCACTCGGCAGTCGGCACCCGGCACCCGGCAACTTTTCATGTCGAGGTGTTCGCCTAGCGCTCTGCCCAAGAAGAGTGTGTATGTTACCCTACCATGCCAGAACAGATGGCCTCGAGCAATCAGCTTTATTTGGAAGTACTTCAGGCCTAACGATAAAGAGAAGTCAGACATTACTTGACCACTTTCGATCACACCATATGCAAGTTTAGAGCTCTGATTGTCGCTTTTAGAGTAAAAATTTTTGTAGAAAGTTGAACAAACCTCTTTCAACTCTACAAACTTGGACCCAGCCGTGAATATGTTTACTGAACTTCTCTGTTCCAGAAACTGCCACACTCCTATTCACTCTTTAAAGGGAGGTGCGTAGAATATATTCCAGTTGGAGCCTGCATGGGTTTGCACGTTCCATTTCTTCAGATGTGAAGTGGAACTTTGCAAAGACGGTTAAGCGCCTATACTCCGGGTAAAAGGAGAACCCAGGGCTTCTTTGCCCAATGGCTGGGCAGGAGCTACTCTAAGCAAGACGTCATGCGCTAGAATAGTTATGCGCCGGTGCGTGCCGCTGATTACAACAAGGCCAGGTCTTTGCACGCGCTTTAACTTTTTAACTAATGTAGACTTTTTTACGTTCTGATTATGGTGTCAAAGAGACAATAGATTACCGTTGTAGGGACGCTCAACCTCTTCCCAATGGCATTTGCTCGGTCGTCAATATTTGCTTGCTGAAATAATTTCCTGCCTACGCCAAAATACTTGATACTATCAGAGAGCACAAGTGAAAGGCCATCCATGAAGGAAAACGAGCATCAAACAATTTGTATTCACCTGATGAACTCTATACCAACTTTGAACGTTGTTTCGTCAGTTTTTAAAACATTTAAAGCATGAAATCATCCGTAGAAGGAGACGTTTACATCCAGTATACTCTTTGTGGTTTTATTTCCCATTTTTCGTCTATAGTCATTTTATAGGCACACAGGGCGGTATTGGCCTTCCTGGAGCGGTCTTAGGGGGTTCGCTTCCAGTAAAGCTTCCTGTAAAGCTTCCTGGATAGAATGACTCCAAAATATTTGATCTCCATTTAGGGTGTGGGGTTTGATTAGATGAACTTTATATCTCCTCATGAATAATACTATGTCGATCTTAGTAGGACAGACGCTAAGCCCATATTCATTAGACTAAATGTTTACAAGACTATTAGCATTTTATAATAACTCACTAAGGACCTGCAGATGCTTGTCCGTCCCTACGATTATAATGTCATCAGCATACGCGATGACTTGGCAACTAGTGTCATTTAGCAGACTGGAGGGGAGAGAACACCTCCTTGGGGAGTGCTTGTGGTCACGTTTTTAGTTATGAAACCGTTTTTTAGTCCTGAAATAATAGAACTCTTTTCGAGAAGGAGGCCAACAAAATACCCCAGTCGCCGTTGCACCTCCAGCTCCTTTCCAACCATAAATACTTATGGATTTTTCAAATATCTCGGCACCTCGCCACCTGGTTTGTAAATTTTGATTACACACAGGTATTATACTTAAAAAGCTTGTAATGAATATTTATAAATTTAATACGCGATAAAATAATATCCAATAAATAGATAATTCATATAAAATATTCCATACTTAATTCAGCTTTCTGTTATGGCTGGTCCATTGGCACGTTCCTATGGTGCCGCCACTATGGCCGGCAAAGATGAGCGTAACGGTCGCATTAATCCGGCGCTAGAGTCCGACGATGACCTGCCCGTTGCCGAGGCTAAACGTATGAATCAGCAGACAGCGCAGGCGCAAGTGCAGAAGATGTTGAGCAAAGCGACGGGTAAAGGTGGCAGCGGCAGTGACAGCAGCAGTGGGGGAGGTGGTAGCGGTGGTGGCGGTGGTGGCGGTGGTGGCGGCGGTGGCGGCGGTGGCGGCGGTGGCGTCGGACAAGGTATGGCTGTGCCAACTGCTGAGCATGATAATACTGCCTTTTAAGCACATGCAAACTAACAAACACACACACACATACATACATAAAAATTAGGCAAACTCAAAATTATAATTATGCAATACATGTTTATGTAGTAAGTAAAATGTTGTAAAAGTAATTTAAAATTCGAAAACTCTCATAATTGAGTTTAAGTTTAAACACAGAAACATGTATGAAAATTAAGAATATTAGAGAAATTGCTACGGGTAACCAACTACAACAACATACATACATATGCTACAGACATTAACATCTCTGCACACATATCCATACAAATGTAATAAACTTAAAGGAATGCTCGCCAAGCAGTTGGATAAGTATCTATGTAGAACTAAAGGCAATTATGTAATTATGCTTATGAAAAAATACATATCAACGCATGAAGAAGTATGCAAACAAACCAACAGAGAAACTAAATTTAATATACATATATGTACATACATACGTATACTGTGTATGGTTAAAAACTATTTTTGTCTAGTGTTACCAGTGTTGCATATTTGTTTTTTAGTTTTATGTGCTTTTCAGCAAACAAAAATTAAGCAAAAATAAAAACAACTATTGTAATAACTTTTAAAGTAAACTATTTAATGTTGAACACTAAATTTAAAAATAGCATTAAGTTACGGAAAAGTCTAAATAAAACGAAAGTTAAATCTATCTACGTTCAAACTACATACATATGCGCTTGCTTGCAACAACTTTTTCTTTTTTTTTTAGTTGATGCGAGTAATCTTGCGCATAAACACACACGCACTAGTTGCACTTGTTATTGTTGGCTTAAATTATGAAACACTTTTTGGTAAATATCTACTACGTACATATGTGCATTAGGGTGGTCGAAAAATGCAGGTGAAAAAGTAAAGCCGAAATTGTTATGCTCTCACCCCCTAGGATAGTTCTATACCGAAAAAAATATACCTATATTTTTTTATTTTGAAAAAAAAATTAATAAATATTTTTCTATCGGAAAACTCTGTTTATCTGCAGAAAATTGCCAGTAAAATACCCAATTATTTATTTAACCATTTTTTCATCGCAACTATAATATATAGGTGCCCAAAAACCCCCGAAAAATGCAAAAGGGCGACCGATAAAAAATCGTTAGTACTAAATAGTGGTTGAATAAATAATTGGGTATTATTATTGAAAGTCTTCTGAAGAGAACCACAGTTTTCCGATCGAAAAATATTGATTTCAGGAATTCTATACCATTTCTACGAAAAGTTATTTTTTCCCCCATATAAAAAACTGGAAAACTTTGAGAGCGTTGAGCGACCTCTAAATATTTTTTGATTTCAAAATAAAAAATAGGGGTGCACTTTTTTCGATATAGAACAATCCCAGGGGGTGAGAGCCTTACAATTTCGACTTTACTGTTTTTGGACCACCCTAATGTACATGCATACATACATACATATGTACTTAAACTACTAACTATACTTTTTCGTGTGTGCTGCTTTATTGAGTGTAACAAAGTAGAGGGAATTGTTGTGAAGGATATTCTAAGTTCTCAGGTGTTGTCTATACAAACATACTTACATACTTATGAAAATTAGTTGTTATTATATGAAATACATGATCTTTGTTGCACTAGCTTAACTATTATATATGCATGTATATACATATCTACATGTACATATTTTAAAATTAAATTTCACATCTATGTCAGCTGTTACTTACATTGCTCTAAAAAGTGGAAAATATCTTCAATATGTTACTAAAATTGTAATCAAATTTTATTTGATCTCAAAATAGAGTCAAACATACATACCATATGTACATAAATACTTAGTTTATGCATCAATTCATGCAGAGGTTTTAAAAACGAAAGTTAGAATAATAGAAATTCATATAAACATACATGTCAGTAAACACATGTTTGTATGTAAATTATAATTAATATCAATGTAGCTCATAATAGCCTAGGGATAGCAAAATTTGTAAACACTTAGCTTGATTAAAGATATTATGGAATGAGTTTGAAACAAAAATTTAAAAATCATAAGTAGTATACGTGTTTCTTTAAAGTTTATCAGGAATTCAAAATTTGCATACTTGGAAGAATTAAAATTTTCAAAACACAAGCAATCTATTTGCCAAATCTCCTCCTTGTAGGACTGTCAAGACCAGTGTGGCCGCGGGCTTGTGAAAAATTTATTTATTATTTATTATTATTTATCAATTTTAGGTATCAAAGTACCAATATGGAATAAAACCAATAATTCGAAAACATTATGCTTTCCACCATTGGCAAAGTGAAGCGATTTTTTCTATTTATTTTGATCAAATTTAGATCAGAAGAAATGATATCAACGTTTTAATTTTAGTATTTTTTTTTTTAATTTGATCACCATATTGGATCCGCCATTTTGAATCAAAAAAAAAAAACTTCAAAATTTATAAATTTATAAATTTATAGTCAGTGACCTCAAAAACTACCGAGTGCCCGGTTTCGAACAAATCCAATCATTTTTTAAACAATTTATGGCCATTTTGATCTGTCATTTTGAATTTTGAAAAATTGACTTCGGATTCCTAATTAGCAACCCCAAAAACCCCCTGGTAACAATTTCCAATCCATGATAATGCGTAAATCTAAAAAAACTTTTTTTTTAGATAAAAAATACGTGTGTCTTTTTTTTATCACAAATAATAATAATTAAATATTCTGCTTGTTACCGAACATTTTGACACCGGAAAATTTTGTTACCAAATAATAACATCACTTCTTGTAACCGCAATTCTAACCACCGGTTTCACCAACTCTAGTTAACACTAATCCCTAGTTAAACATGGTTAAAAGGTGTTCGCACGAAGCGATTTTGCGTTCAACTCCCCCAGGGTTGCACGAAAAAAAAGTTGAATGACTAAATGTTGGCTGGCGACCAACTTTGTTGAAAGCGATTAGTTGATAGGCCGTTCAAGCAAAAGTAGAATGCAAAGTTTGATCAATGCAAATGCCTTATTATGGCGCATATTTCGATATATTTTTTATATTTTAATATTTTTAGCCATTGAATTTTTTTCGAGTCGAGGTTAAGATTTTTTAAATTAAATCAATTTAACAGCCGGTTGCACTAGCAATTTAAATGGAAAATGAATTTCTATCTTCTGTCGATTTCCATATAAAATTCAAAAAATTAAAATAATTTTTCACTTAAATTGCTTTCGTGAAATTGCCTATAGGTCACTATAATTATTTCAATTTAAATATGTACATATAAATAACAAATTTGAAAATCTAATTCAATTGCAGAAAAAATATACATAACAGAAAAAATGACATAAAAGGTGTATTAACCCATGTTAGGTGGCATCGATATTTAAAGTCTGCGATTTTGTAGGACGTTGTAGCTAGTATTTGTAATCTATTTGCAACAATAAATTTTTTTTCGATAATTTATCGCTTGGACTCGATATGTATCCGTATGTATATTATGCAAATAGTTGGCAAAAATTACTAATTTTGATAGACTTTTAATTTATAAATTCCCGTTAAGCGAATAAACTATTTCTTGGAAAATACTATCAGGACTGACGTGTGTAGCTAAAAGGAAATTTAAAACGAGTTCAGCGTGCTTTGGTGAATAGATAAGCGTTATTTTCTACAACAATAATACTTAAAAAATTGTTACCTTTTCGTCTATTTGAGTAGTTTATGTTTTATTTTATCCTGATAAAATATTTCAGTTTGAAATCGAGTTGACGATTAATTGCAAAAGTTAGGATTTTAAAATATGGCGCAACAACTTTGGGTTAAGTGGTTAGAATAAATGTATTTTTTTTTTAAAGAATTTTAAGTATTTATTCCTTAAAAGCTTTTCCTAAGATGTGTGAGTGTGAATAATGTTTACACATTTTATAGCGTCCAAATGTTACAAAGTTCAAAGCAATCATTTTTATTGTTAAATTATCAGCAAATTATTAATGCATTGCGACTATAAACTCTGTCATCTGTCCTTCCATTATATGTATATGTCTGTATGTATTCTTTTGAAACGCTTTACCGTAGCTCAACAAAAGCACCAAAAAATATAAAAAGGAATTAAAGAACAACCTATCAATTTAGTAGAAAAATGACTTAACAAAAGTAAAGAAAATTGCTAAGTGTGCAAATGTGTGTATGTGCGTAAATGTAAAGGTAAATGTGTTAGTAAATTCATATAGAAAAAATACTACATAAATACCTAATTATCTATTAAACGAATACATATCATGAAGCTGAAAAGCTTAGACAAATGTTTATAGCGACAGTAAGTCCAGAGAAAATATACTACGTATTTTATCTACAAAATTGCAAACGAATACATATCATTTTGATGTAACTGGTTAGAAGAAAATTAAATTTTAAATCCATGCTATACATACATATTATATACGAGAACACTTCATATTAACATACAAACTAACATGCGGTCCTACGGATACAGTATAACTAATGTTTCATGCAAGTAAACTAAATCAAAAAAAAAAATTAAATAAATAAAAAATAATAATAAAAGCGGATTTATATTGCAATAGTGAATATTAAAGGCTGAAGTAGGAATGTGCGTTTGCAAAAGAAACAAACTAAAACAAAATGAAATAGAATAAAATAGCCAAACACTAAGCGAGCGCACGGACGAGCAATACTTAGTTAAAATCATTCAAAATGCATAAATATCTAAAAAAAAATTAACCCTCCGTTTTGTGATGTGGCCTACGCAGGCCATTTCGATTTACAAAGGTGTATATCTTATTTCTTTGTTAAGTCTTTTATAAGCGGCGACAATATACCATACCCGTCGACGAACTAAGAGTACATATGTGAATTCTAAAACCATTGCCGGCAAACGGATAAGGAAAAAACATCGTTTTTACACAAAAATTTCATAAAAATATTCTAAGTATGCAGTTTTACAGCCCATTCAATTCTAATATAAGAAAGTTAAGGTTTGAAGTTGCTAAAAAATCTCGTTGATTTTTGGCAATTACAAAGTATATTCGACAATTATTCTTTGTATGGAGAAAATGAGCAAAACGTTCCACCGACAAGACGTAAACGATGTAGAAACCCAAACCTACACTTGCAACGTCTGTCTAGCCGCAGAACCATGAACTACATAAATCGTTTTTATATTTTAAGTTTTAAATGTGAATTTTTCACAGCAATTAGTAAAAAAAAAAATAAGAAAAAACGAATCAACTACTTTTTATCTGTTCTCTTATAACTATCTATATACCAATTTATACCACATTTAAAAATGTTTATAGACACAATTTCCTCATTATTCTCTACCCTAAATACGTTTAAATAGCATTCTCTCATAGGTGGCCTAGTCAGGCCATTTCACACAACGAAGGGATAAAAAACTTTCGCACAACGGACGGTTGATACATTTTATGTAAATACTTTTTTTTGTTATCTATGTACATTTATTTTGCATTTTATCTGGAGTTTCGAAATTAAAAACCAATTTCAATAACGAAAATCACACAACTCACAAAAAAGAGAGAGTGGTATCGAAAAAAAATTTTAAAATACTTTACTTATATGAATTTAGATAACTATGCTTATCCCAAAATTGTATTATAAAACCCTGATTTTAAGTCGCAATGAGAGATTTATAAAGATTGTGTAGCCTATTTTACAACTTTCTGTAGAAAGATATTAATAATAATACTTTGCGCCTATACGTTTCACTAAGTGTTTGGCTGAACTTCTCCTCCAATTTGTGGTATGCATGTTGATGTTGGGGGGCCTACAGTTTTATGCCACCTGCAAATTGCTCTAAGACCCCAGCAGACTATCTGTGTCAGTGGGGAAATATCCAAGCATTTTTCCAGCAGAGATCTACGCCATTTCTCTGAGACTTTATCTTACGAAGAAGCTACTGCAATTCGAGTATTCTAATTCTAAGCTGGTGATAATCAGAAAGCACCTCTTTCCCTTAAGGTTAAATTCACTTCAATAAGAACGACCTTGACGAACACATTGGTATTCGGCTGCTTTGTATAGCAGGTCACAAGGTAATAGAGGAGGATGAGCTATTGGATGGCTTAGGCAGGAAGGCAAAGGCCTTAATTCCCAAGGAAAGAGCTCAAGAAAAAGATTATAGGAATGAGGAAACAATACTGCCAACGCACCACAAGCACCTCAGCCTGTAATATTTGGCGTGGTGGAATAGAAGTGGAATTTCAACTTCAACTGGGCATAGATGATCATGATGCTATAGAAAAGAAAATTAAGAGGGTATATGTATATTTGGAATTGTGCAAAAGAAATTTATGGTTCAACTTAGTGTTTAAGTTGTACTCTCACTTGTTTCTGTTAATATTTTAATTTTAAGTATTCCCAATTATAATAAAATTAAAAAAATATATATATTTGAAATTATATATACAAAGTTAAAACCACCAACAGATTGGAGAGATCTAATTATTTATGCGAAAGAATCGCGTAAAATTACAGCGAATAATTTTCAAAATTAGAACCATCGCTTAAAAAGCTTAAATAAATGACATACTGAATTTAGAAAATGATTTTAAATTTTTAAGGAAATATGAATGTAAATAGTTTTTTTTTTAATTTTCTTCCAATGTTTCCAAGCAATTAAATCTAGAGATAATATTACTTAAGGCGGATCTCAATAGCATGCGTGCGTTTGCTAGAAAAATTTAAAATGCAAATTTTTATGACAGCAACTACATACATAGCAACGCTTGAAAATGTAAGGAAATTTTATGAATTTTGACTTCTTATTGTAAATGCCAAACGCAAGCATTCGGATACGCATGGTATGGAGGTCAGCCTTTACATGTCATGCAGTTAAAATGTACGATATTTTATTTACATACGGTATACCTGCAACTCCCAATTAATCAAAACTCTAAAAGAAAACATTCATAGTTTCCATGCGAATGTAGGCAAAAAAAAACACACAAAAAAGAGGTTAGAACTAGATGTTTTGCCGAAACAAAATGGCACTGGTCGTATATAGTTATATATATTTACTTACATAAGACCGTAATAAAAATGAAAAATAACATTACATTGTTCCAATCGATTTTTTTAACACTTAAGTTTGGTTATTTGCAAAGAAGAAGCGGATTCAATGTGAGGGGCCCAGATAATAAATAAAACTAAAAAATGTATCGAATTTCCGAGACAAATCGGTGGAAAAAATTGAGAAAGAAAAAGTATGCATAATCAGACCTTTAAGGCCCGTCCACATAGAACTTTGGCGTTGCGTTGGCGTTGGCGTCGCTTCAACAGCTGACTATGAATACATGAATTCAAATGCAGCCGTCCACATAGCCGAAATTCGACAACGCTCACGCCAACACAAAGCAAAAAGATGGCCAACTCCCAACTTTTCGCGTACGTTGCTCGTCAGCTGTTGCAAATAAATAACGGGTGATTTTTTTGAGGTTAGGATTTTCATGCATTAG
>NW_016169309.1:0-17669 GCF_001687245.7 Rhagoletis zephyria
AAAATATAGAAAGAAAAAATTAGAGAGTTGCCACCTGTTTGAAAATTGCGGTTTAAGTAAATTGATAAGATAAAGCAAATATTGCAATATGGCTGTCGAAAGAAAGAGGTTTAATATTGCTTACAACCGAAAATATTTTTGTTGAAGATTGCCACCTGTTTGAAAATTTTAATTTAATTTAATTGATAAGACAAATTGAATATTGCAATATGCGTATAAACTGAAGAGGTTTAGGAAAATTTACTGACGAAAATATTTTTGAGGAGGCTTGCCACCTATTTGAGAAATCGTATTTAATTAAATTGATAAAATAAATGAAATATTACAGAGAAGCACGCCGGGTATTTGCTAGTTTAGAATAAAAAATCGCGCTTCATATGTATGTAGACATATTTGTACGTACGTATGTATGTGTGTATGAGTGCATGTGGGTGTACCTTTTCTTATCGATAAACATATGTACATACATACTATCTATCTATGTATACCCACTTTCTGTTTCACTTTTAATCAACCGCTCTGCAATTACAACAAAATGTGTAGTTTTCTATTTCAGCAAAATCACTTTCGATTTTTTTTCGTTAGGCGAGACGCATTGTTGCCTAGTTTGATTTTTGCGTTTTAATATAACGTCGGAGATTTCGCATTAGGATTTTAAATTTACGTTTTAACATTTCGTATTTTTTGCTTAATTACTTTTTTCACTCTTTTTCCACTTCCCTCTCTATATACAAACATATGTACAGATGTATGTATGTGCATTTGTATATATATTTTATCACTTGTCACCGTCGTTTGTCTCCTTCACCCCGCTGCCGTGTAGTCCACCTATGCAATCGTCATATTTCGCTTTATTATTACTTTTATCGCTTAAGCGTCGTCGTCGACGTCAGCGCTGTTGTTTTTTTTCTTGTATGTCACACGCGCTTCAATTATGTCGACAGCGAGCGGATTATGCGCGGTGTGAGCCCGACACATGCGGAATGGGGGGGCGGCAGTGGGCAGGTAAAAGTGGGCGCATGTGACGTCACGGCCATTCGAAGGTAAAACCAAGCAATTAAAATTTTTTTTTGTTAATATTCACACAAAATCTATTAAAAAATATCGTAGACCATATTTTGTTCTAGTCGAATTTTAGTTTTTTCTTAATCGTACAATTCATCTATCACGAAGCATTGAATAATGATGCATCATACATCAATAATTTTGAACGAAATCTCGCACTTTTTGCTTCAGCAGAAATTTCTATATACACATGTGCAAACATTTGTATCTCACATAGATATTTTCAATAGTTTTTTTTTCTCACTTTAAATTCAAAAACACAACTTTTCACACTTCGCTATTTTCATTATTAAATTTCAGCATCAATTTCATATCGCAATCAAACTCTTACAAAGTCTTACAAAGATTCGTGTTAATCGCGTGCGCATAATCATAGCGCCCGGGAAAAATTCGCTTTACGATCTTCATTACGTACACGACGAAAGTGAAGTAACGACTAAATTCACTTATTCGAAGCGCAACGCGCTCAAGGCCCCCCTTGCTGGCTGGCTCACTGCTACACTGGCTGGCTGACTGGTTGGTTAGCTGGCGCTCACAATACTCGCAAATGGCCCAACTAGCAAAAAATGCGAGCTGAGAGTGAAAATATAAAGCAATAATCGCAAAACCAACTCACACATAAGGCAAGCGCCTATTAGTTAGTTATAAAAAAAAAAGGTAAATATAGCGGAGATCGAAAGAGCTCGGCAGGCAATGAAATATTAAGTGGCTACAAATGAAAAGAGAAGACAGCGCCACACAGTGCATAATTGCAGAACGTACACACGAATATGTATGTATGCACATACTCATGTATGTCATGTATGTATCAAAAACAACAACTGCCTCAACAACCAGTTAATGAACAACAGAGAATGATCAACGCTACTTTGGTTTTCTGACAAGTCAAAAGCTACAAAATAAATAAACTGGAACCGCCAAACTAAGATGTCGTAAGTGACAAGCAATTCTAATGGAGATATGACATCTGAGTACTACGAGTAAGTTGTGATCTGTGGACCGGCAAATAAAAGTTCGCATGCAATTCGTAAAGGAACCAAATCGCAGAGTTGATTTTGAGAAGAAAGCAAGTAATACAAATTCATGAAGTTTGCAAAAGTCACAGTAATTTTTGGGATTCGCGATATACCAGAGAAATTTCAACATCATAATACAACGCGGCGTAGAATCTGTGGGGCTATTCTCAAACGAGTTAGCGAAAAATATCGTATCGCTATCGTAACTTTACGCATTCATAACACATAGGTATACTGAATTTTAATTAGGGTTGCGATAGGTTTTTGCGGGTAGCTCTAGTCCAAGAGCTTGCTCGGAACCGATAGGCCTATTGTAATGGTCAAAGAAGGATTTATAACAGACATGTCCTTAAACTATTCTGACTTTCTGGCGAATCCTAGTAAATCGGCAAATATTGAATTTTCCAAGTTGCCTTAGTTCTCAGGTGGTTCTCCAGAGAATCAGCGCACTTTCTCTGGAGTGCTGGGTACCCGCATGGGAAGTGCTGATGAATTCTATGTATATCTTTCTCATCTCTGCGACTTCTACAAGCAGGATAACCGGATTTTAATTTCATCAAAATTAGAGCAGGAGGAGCATTCTGAGATACGATTATTTTATTCTAGCCGCAGATAGTCCGGTCTGTTGAGTTATCGCGATACCAAAAAGAAGATGCACTCAATTTAAAAAGTCGAGTCAATGGCCAACTCGATTTAAGTCCATTTTCACAAGGGATAATATAAAGTTCGCTGCTAAATGTGAGATTACTCTACAGTTAGTGTAGAAATATGTCATTCAAAGGAATCCGTCATTGAGTTAAATAATAAATTTAAAGTGACATGACAAGGAATACTCCGTCCTCGAAAATGTTTTGTTTTCCCATCAAAAGTTTTCAAACCTGACCGCCTAAGACACATTCGGCTTCCCTAATAAATGCTAACACTACCGTGGCTCTTCGTCTACAATGTTTCCCGTATTCGTGGTCGTTATTGTTGTTGCAGTCGAGTAGGTTTAAGTGAGTAGATGTAGAGGTGGCTGCCGTCCGGGGGGGAGATCTCCACAAGCTGGACATGTGTTTGGTATGTCGGGTTTACTCTAGATGGATATGAGTTCAGACGACTGAAGACCTCAACTCTGGCCGTTTCTTATTTTTGGGCAACCTGATCTTCAAAAGATTTGTGTTCTGAGGGTCTCTACCGCTCTCCTAGATAAGGAGCACGCTGGATAATTAAGAGATTGCTAGTTGTGATACCACGAAACCTGAACGTAGACTATTAACTTAGTGGGCGAAACGCCGCGGCCCATAACAAAATTGCCGATGCCTTAAAGCTCAGGGTTAGTTAAGCAGTTTATGCTGCGTCCATTCTGCAAGTGTAAGTGTGGTTCTTTTATGGTCTGATTATGCATACTTCGCATAACTTAGCATAAATTTCAAACTGTTATTTTGCATGTACTTTATTTTCCAAAAATTAGCAGAACTTGTAAAAGCTTAGCGATCTGTTGAGTTTGCCTCACATTTTCTTAAGAGACATTTCAATTGCAGTCGTACCAGTGGTTGCAAGAAGTTATGCAAAGAATGTACTAATGTCCATTAGGGCAATCCTTTTGTTTATTTGTAAAATGTCCGCATAATGCATAATTTTAGGCATTCATAATGTAACCTTAGCCTTAAGCACCCAAACCTTCCATCCCATTGTAGTGGCATATCACATTATAAAAAATAATTTTCCTCAAAAATTATCGGCAATTTTAGGACGATTTGGTGCAAATCTCATAGATTTATTGCCGATAAATTAAGAAATAGTTTTCGGAAAAAATCGCTAAAACTAGATAAGAATTTCTAGTGTGAAAATCACTGCATTGGCAACGACTTGAACTCTTGAACAGTTGTTGTTGTCGCAAGATAATCGAATATACTATAATAATTAAGATGTGGAGCTTATCAGGTGTAATAGGAATGGAAGCAAAAGACATAATAAAATTCACAGCAGGAAAGTCAAAGTGGACGTCAATCGCAAATTGCGTTTCTAATGCCTCGGGCCCCCTTGATGAGCGGACGGTGTGCAGTAGGCGGCGCAGCTGCACTTCAACTTGAAATCGCATAGACTGACTCTGTAATGAAAATTACAAATGTAAATATTTATTTAACGACAAACTACGCAGACAATGTTGCCGACAACAAGTTGGTAAACAATACAGCGAAAGCAACAACAAAAACATAATAGATAGATTGCCATTCTCATGCTTGGTGGGTGTCTCTCACATTTCTGGTTTGGTGGCAGTAGGGGCGAGCGTACATACATACATGCAAATTAGGAATGTTAATTCTATATTGATTTTTGTGTGTAAAATTTACTATGCACGGTGTTATATGTACATATAAAGGGCTAGACATTTATAAAAATTTATAAAAAAATATTAATTATTAAATTTAAAAAAAAAAGAAATATAGCCAACACTGGTCAAGAAGAGGAGTTTCTATTATTGCCATCAGCGCAAATTACATCTCCCGAAAATTCCGGGATCGTAAAAAGCGAAAAAAAAACTAACATCCCTAATGCAAATGTATGCATGTTCATATGCATGTAAGTACATAACTTAGCACTCGATTGGAAAACACTGTTCAGCTGGACAGAACTGGGGTTTAGGTGGTCTCCGACTTGTTTACAATGCGCGCGCCTATTTCTCATAATCGTTGTATTATTACTTATTTGTAGTTGGTGTTGTCGATGTCGCCTACGTCGCTGTTGCTGATGTGATAACAGCACCCAATTGGCAATAACAAGTGCACGAAAAACGCGAAAGAAAAGTTCGCAAATGCCATCACTTCTAAAGTTACCGGAAGATACATAAGTATGTACATTAGGGTGCGTATCGAAAAAGCTTTTTCTGGAAATTTCAAGACCCTACCCCCTAACTCTATTCGTTTTTATGAGAAATATTATTGCCTATTTTTATAGATTTTTAAAGGTCATTTAGAGGTCGCGACCTGTCGGTCTAGGTCAGAAAGTAAGATTTTATTGATTTATGAGTTTTTGAATGCCTATTTTTGATTCCATTTCAAAGATTGAATATGATCTGAGCAGAGGCCTTTAAAATGGTATATAAAAATCTATTGTTGCACTAGGCTTGTTGGGCTTTTTTATCGGGTAAATTAAAAAAAGA
This sequence comes from Rhagoletis zephyria, assembly GCF_001687245.7. Lineage (NCBI taxonomy): Eukaryota > Metazoa > Arthropoda > Insecta > Diptera > Tephritidae > Rhagoletis > Rhagoletis zephyria. The sequence goes on from NW_016169309.1 coordinate 5,227, forward strand.
CTCCTATTAAAAAATCTATAAAATCTAAAAACGAATAACATTAGGTAGGGTCTTGAAATTTCCAAAATAAGCATTTTCGATGGGAACCCTAATGTATATATATATATATATATATGTATATATATATATATATATATATATAATGTATATGTATACCTCATATGTATGTACCTGTGTGCATACTTATACTCATAACAATGCACTTATCAATATGAATGTATTAATTAGGGTGGCCAAAAAAAAAGATTAAAATGCTAAGCTCTCACTCCCTAGAATTTTTCTAAATATAAAAAAAGAACCCCCGCATTTTTTTGTTAAAAAATATATATATTTAGAGCTGCCTCAAAGCCGATGAAGTTGTTCATGCATTTTATATGGGGAAAAAGCGCTTTTTCGTGGAAATGGTATAGAATTTCTGAAAGTCAATATTTTTTGGTTGGAAAACTTTATTTCTCTGCAAAAGATTTCCAGTAATAATACCAAATTGTTTATTTTACCATTTTTTAATATAAATGATTTTTTCGGGGTCCCCTCCTTAAATTTTTCGGTTACTTATAAAAAATAGTTAATAATGAAAAATGGATTAAATGAATAATTGGGTATTGCTGTTGGAAAAGATTAAAGAGCAGCAGAGTTTTCGAACGAAAAATGTTGGTTTTCCAGAATTCCATATCATTTCTAAGAAAAAGATGTTTTCCTTACATAAAACACCTTGTTTTAAGAAAAAATACGGGCAATATTTTAATTTTTTCCATTTAGAAAAACCTCAGGGAGTGAGAGCTTCTGATTTTAAACTTTTTCCCCACACGCACGTATTTTTTTTTGGACCACCCTAATATGCATACATATGCATACGTATGCGTCTGCTAAAATTTGTTTGTAAGCACAGCAACTTTATGCTGTTATTATTTACCATATTTTATGGGCGTTTGCCTGTCATGGATGGTTTTGGGTAACAGGCGCGCTGCACTGCTGGCGTTAAGTGGCTCAGCCTATTGGCCTGTGGCAGTGTCGGAATGGGGCTTGGTGGCTTTCTGACGCCGACTTAGTGTGGCTTTGGCATTATTGGCGCCACTCAGCTCGCTTTTGGCTACTTATTTTATGCTACTGTCACTCACAACTGCCACTGTCCGACAGTTACTGCTGTATGTATGTATGTACATACATATGTGCTTAGTTGTTACGTTTCAAATTGCAATGCGAAAAGTACATACATACGTGTGTGCATACATACTTATAAGTTGTAAATGCGTGATATGGCAGACGAGTAGTGTTTATTAACTTTTTATGAAAACACAACTGAATATACGGGTAAGTATATGTATAGCCAATTCGCAATTTATTTAAGCGCTGTCTCTTTGTTAAATATGTGAAATGGATAAAGGTTAGACAAAGTTATGACAAGGACTCGAATTACCAATAAACAAAAGGAAATTGAATAATATACAATACTTAGGAGCGTGTGAAATCCTCTAGTAGCTTTCACATATATATTTACATACATACTGAGATTCAAACGTTAGGACGTACTACGTAAATGTGTTATCCGCGTCCATGCCAAGAATACACATACTATGTACCTATGTATGTACATATAAACGTCCTAGAATAAAAGTACGCCGTACACTCCTGAATTTTAAGTATTTTTGCATGGCAATATTGAAAATATTCTTTTTATTGTCCGAACGTAGGGGTGGCCGTTTTACATTTTAGGTCATATCCCCGGCATTTAAATGTAAAATGTATGAACATCGATGTTTTTGTTCCAAAGTTAATTGACTTCAAGTAACACATTCTAGTACTTAGCCAACAGATCTCAGTTCTTATCACCCTAACGTACCTCCCTAATAACAGTAAATCATAGCTAACCACAAATCATTAAACATTTTCGCTGTATGTATTTTGATTATACCAGCAGAACTATTAAAACAGTTATTCCTGAATGTAGGTATCACAAAAAAATATAGGTATATATGGATGTATGTAGTAGGTTCGGCCCAACAATTTTATATTTTTTTTTTGCAAAATACTGTGGACACAGGGGTGTAAGGCGAACTTTTTTCGTTTGCTTGCAAGGTGTTACGGTCTAATGTACATATGTACATATGTGCCGACTAGACTCGTTCAAAAAAATATTTTTTGTTTAAACCGCTTGTGTAATATTTCCGGACAGTGAAAAAAGGCGCCTGTCAAAAGCACGCAAATTTACCAAGAAACATTTTTTGATATTTAGTGCTAAGTTTTAAGATTTTTCCGAAAAAACGGAATTTAACCCTGTATACATAATTTTCTGAAGATTGAATTTTGCGATATATGTTAACATTAAAATGAGTTATGAGATAAAAAAAAAAAACTTAAGTATTAAAAAAAATTGATATACATACATACATATTTGTATACATCGAAATAAAAAAAATAAAATTTAAAGACTCTTTTTTTTCCTTTTTATGAGAAATGATATTTCCTATTTCTATAGATTTTTGAAAAATGATCAAGAGGGCCAGTAAATACGGTTTTGTAGATTTAACAGTATTTTAGGTGACTAATTTTTCATGGAAAAAGGATGCATAGGCCTTTAAACTTATCAATAATAATCTATTGCTTGAATTGTTGGGAGTTTTCATCGGATAAATTAACAAAAACACTTTTTCTTATTTTTTTAAATTTTGACCATAGCTAATTTCTAAAATTTCAAAATATCGGACTAACGGAAATCGCATATAAATTATCGAAGTTGGGCAATTTTTCGTAAACACAGTTTTGAAATTATATGTGGGGGAAATTGGGACTTTAACATTTTTGTGCTGGGTGGCTAAGTAATTCATTAATATTTACTAAGAAATTATATGTATAATACCAAGGATTAAAAGAAATGGGCGGGGCACCGTCCACTTATATAACCGATCTTCACCAAATTTGGCAAAAACATTAATCTTGGCAATCTTTAAGCTCCTCCTTGATTTTTGTTTAAATAATTACATAATTTTAAATTTGAAATTTTTATATAGAAAATGATAGGAAAATTTCATGACTTTCTATTCGTACGAAAACAAAAATACACAATTTTCATATTTTAGTTTCAACGGCTATTTTTTTGTACGGAAATTTAANTAGGAAAATTTCATGACTTTCTATTCGTACGAAAACAAGAATACACAATTTTCATATTTTTACTTTCAACGGCTAATTTTTTGTACCGAAATTTAACCCTTTGTTTGAATATTAGTTTTTAGTTGCTGATATCAAAAAAAAAAAATCAAATTTTTATAAACCTCTTTGTTTTACCGTTATTTAGCGTACATTATATGGAATAGTGGGGCTCTAGGTGGAGCCTGATAGTAAAACGGTAAATTATTTTTATATTTTTCTTTCGAGAAATATGTATACATACTATATAATTATTGCAAAACTATGAAAAACTTCAAAATTTTTTACGAATCTCAATTCCAATGAAAAATAGTCAACTGTTCTCTTAACCACAAAAGCGTTTATTTATTTACGAAGAAAGAGCTCTAATCACAAAAAAAAAATTACCAATATATTGGACACCGGTAGACACGTATAAAATTGATAATCTTAGTATATAACGAATTTTGTTTTTACGCTTAGGACTCCGAGTTAAGTAGAATAAATGTTATTTTAAGATTTTAACTTGAATTTGCCACTATTAACCAAAGTTTATTAGAAAACCTCGCACCTTTTCCGCTTAACTAACTGCAAAACGGCTAATCGCTGCGCTTACCTTGCAATGAGTCGTCGTCGTTTACTTTCTGATTTGAAAATAATTTATAAGTACATTAGGTATATGTTTGCATTTTGCAAAAAGCCATAAAAAAAAAAACAAAACCGAAACGCGCATGAAATAACAAAGTAGTTGTAAAAATGTTATTGTAATTAAACTGATTAAGTGGAAAGTAAATATTTGCGTAAATGACAAAACGAGAATGAGGATTTCTCCACCCACGAATGCAGCGGCGAACAGCTGTTTGGCGAATGCACGCCTACTTGACGTGGGAAAATAGTAAGAAAAATAACAAAGAAATAACTACACGAATCATGTCACATACATACATACAAACATATACGGCACTTTGGCAAAACCACGTATCTCAAAACACTCTCAGGCAACACTTCCCGTTAATAACGAAAAATCAATTGTCATAATTTTTTGATCAGCATATTAACGGGTACGCACTTTTTTAGTTAATTAAGAATAAATATAATGAATCGTAGTATTTGAAGGCCTATTTTTTTAATTAATTTTACGAGATACGAGGAAGTAGTGCTTTCTGAGATACGAGGTTTTGCCAATGCACTGTCAATATGCGAGTGCCTGGCTTCCGATGAGTGTTTGCCAACAATTATGCGGCGTCAAAGTGGCTGTGACGTCACGCCGTGACTGATACTACCGTAGGCGTTTTTTTTGTACGTCAAAAGCGTCAAACGGAGGCAAGTATAGAGGAGTTACAAAGGTGATAGATAGCTCACGAACTTAAATACATACATATATGTATATGTATGTGTGCACTAAAAGATAATATTTTTTTTTGCTATTTAATAAGAGGAAATGTCACGCTGGTGATGACGAGGTTAAATGCACCGCATTGCAATTGCTCACCATGGAAACTTTTTATATTTCTTTAAGTAAAATTATTACGTACTCGTAAAAAAGTATAATGAAAGAGTGCACATATTTTTTTGTTCAGCTACCGCTCTATCCTTTAGATAAAATCCAAAGACAAACGGAAGTGTCAAATATCATAAAAAACAGCCTCATATCCGCCTATTGGAAACCCAGGCATCTAGTCAACTATTTCATTCCCATACGCAAATCTGCTTAATATGTTCATGTGAATGTCATACCTATATGTAAATATGTACATTCATATGTAACTAGGAGTGAGAAATTCTCTTATTTGTACGAAAGTTTCAGTTTCATTTTACAAATCACTAAAAAAGCTTTACGTTTTAATATATGCATATATATGTGTGTATATATGTATGTAAGTTCCTACTCCACACGTGGCGTTTTTAAAGGCGCCATTCTAATGGAAGTGAACTATTAGCAATTCTTATTACTCCCCAGTTTTTGTTTTACTCATTAAATTTTGCATACATCATTTTGTGATGTAATTCACTTGGAAAGGTGTGCCCTGTAGGAAAATGCATTCGAGTGCCAGAGTAAAATGAAATAGATTGTATTTTTTTTTTTTACAAAAAACGTGTTTATTATATAAAAGTTTTTCGATTCCACATTTATTTGAAGCAATTCAGGATTCAATAGTGACATCGATAATTCGCTTATAGCGACTGATTCCTAAAACTATAGCGACGATTCCTAAAACAAGTGGATTATCTAACTGTAGCAGCCTATGAAATTAAACTTGGTAAGGCATTGGTCCTTGGTATTGAACGGAGGGCCAGCGAAGCTATAAAGAGAGTGAAGGCATGGTTATCATCAAGATATCTACATAGAGCTCGCTGTTCACAAAACTGAGGCAGAGGCTACTTATCAAGTAGCAGAAAGGCCGTAGAGACAATGAGACTCAGTGTTGGATCAGAAACTATAAAATCTAAGCCCGCAATCAAATATTTGGGGGTAATGATTCATTGGGTCGTTTAAACTTTAAGACCCACCTGGAGTATGCAGCAAAGAAAGCATCGAATTTACAGGCATGCTTATCTAGAATGATGCCAAATATCGGCGGTCCCAAACATAGTCGAAGGATATTGCTTAGTAGAGTGGTCAGCTCAGTTTTACTCCACGGTGCTCCAATTTGGGCTGAAGCAATGAGCCTAAAATATTATGCGAAAATACTCACATCTGTGTATCGCTTAAGTGGGCTAAGGACTATATGGGGATTCCGAACAATATCTGACGAAGCAGCCTTCGTAATTGCCGGACTGATTCCCGCAGATATCCTGGCAAACGGGATGAAAAGAGTGTACAAGTGTGCATAAGTGTAGGAAATACCAGTTTAAACCGAAAAGAAGTTACAGAGCAGGAAAGATGTCACTTTATGGAGATCTGGAAAAAGCGTTGGGATGAATCGGAAAAGGGTAGGTAGACTAATAAGCTTATTCCATGCATTAAAAACTCGCTGGAAGGAGCCTACGGAGATTTAAACTACTACTTAACACAGTTTATTTCAGGACATGGCACCTACCGGAAAAATATTAAAATTTGCTACAACACCGATTTGACTATACATACCTCCAAAATGGAGTTTTTTTTATGAATAAAAAGAATTTTTTGAAAAAAGTTTAAGCTTAAAAAATCTGCACAAAAATAAAATAAAAAAAAATTTTTCAACGGAATCGTCATAATGAGATTTTCGATGCTGGTTTTTGAATAACTGGGATCTACTCTAATGAGATATCAGTGGAAAGGTTTTTTCTCACTCTTTTTATTTATTTGCAAAAAAAAAACTAATTCATTTCCCAATTGTTTTCGAATATCAACAATTCTTACTTAAATTTGGAATGACGCTCGGTCCTCCTACCTTTATCTTTAATTTGCAAAGAAATAAAAAGGGCAAGAAAATACCTTTCCAATTATTTCTCATAAGTCTAAATCGGTAAAGTTTTGGCTGAGTTATTCAAGTATTTTTTAAACCAATCTTTGAAAAAAGCTCAAAAATAGCACCAAAAATTTCATTATCATGATTCCGTAGATTTATTTTTTTTTAATATTTTTACGAAAAATATTTCGGAAGTCTTAAAATATAATTGGTACCACAGTACCGATGTTTTTTCTAAGGGGAGTGATCCAGTCTAATGTGTATACATATGTCCATATGTCTACATGCACGATATTCAACACACATACATATGTCCATATGTACAAGCGCCCATGCCACGCTGTCGTAACGCCTGTTTTTCTGGTTCAATCTGCAGCCGCCAGCCGTCAGCAATGGAAATCAATCATCTGAATTTCAAACTGACCTACCCCAGAAAATGCATCATTATGCAGATACGGGTTGTACATACATACATATTTATGCGATACCAGCTGCATTGTGGCTGCTGATAATGCTGCTGTTGTTGTCTGTCTGCCGACTGCGGCGACTGTACCTACCTGCTTGCCAGTGTGAGAGGAGTATGCGCATGTGTTGGGTGCAGAGAGTAGAAAGGATGCACTCCAGTTAGAGTAAAATGTCTGGGCAAAGGGAGTGTAGGGAGAGTCATTATAGGGGCAAAGAGTAGAGGCTTCACAGTTTTAAATTTAGTTTCAAAATAAAAAGTCGACTTATCTTATTTCAAATTCAGCCAAAATTTCCATGCAACACCACACATTTCCATAAGCGATGAAAAATTACTATTTCGGCTTTTGTTAGCCTAAAAACTGCTATGTATATACATATGTACATATGTACTCGCTCAAAGGGCATAAACACATTTTGTACATACATATTTACCAACAATAAAAATGCTTGCCACCGTTTTGAAAACTGTAACAGTTAACTGAAATCGCCCGAAATAACGAGGAGGCAATTAAAAATGCATAAAAATAACAAAAACATGAAGAGCGCAGATGCATACATATATGTATACACAACTAAAAACACAGCTCTGGAAACACTTTTGAGGTGTCTTAAAAAGGTTAAAGTCGGCAAGAGGTCGCGGCAGACAAAGCACTGATAGAAGGCCGGCGGACAGGCAGCAGGCAGGGGAATGTCGCTGTAAAGATGGAATGCACGCATACATATGCATGTGCACACCATGCACTCATACACATGCGCACAGGCTAACGAACAACTTTTGGCTGCTTCACAGAAAACACCAGCAAAAAAAAGAAAAGAAAACAATAACACTAGAGTTGGGAGTTTAAGTTAATTTCGATGATCGATCAACCTAGTTCAAATCACCCAAGTTAACTAGGTCTTTTAGTTCATTCTCGTTTATTAACCGACTTCCAAAAAAGGAGGAGGTTATCAGTTCGTCGGAATATTTTATTTTATTTTTTATGTATGTTACCGCATAACTTTGGACCACGTCAACAGATTTCGATAATTCTTTTTTTGGAAAGGTAGTGTCTCAGAGGTGGCCCCATACTAATCTGGTTAAGATCCGATCAGTGGATCATGAGATATATATATATATATATTTCTTTTATATGAGAGTTGAAGTCGGTTTTTTTGCTAAAAATTACTTGTTTTAGTTTACAATTTAGTATAGTGTATCCGACTACTAACTTTTTATCAAAAATAATATTAATATTTGATTTTGAATGACATTTAAAGATATCATTAATATTAGTTTTCTTATAGGCAATTCACTTGAGATCATATGTAGATATAGGGTGCGTTCAGAAATGCATCAAGCCAAACCATCAGAGTCTTTTATTTCTAAACTATAATTGATGGAAATGTTTTATTTGAGCAAATAAGTTCCAATTCGGCTTTTAACCGTGGTTGCGCATATTTGGCATTTCCATCAATTATAGTTTAGAAATAAAAGAGACTGATGCTTTGGCTTGATGCATTTCTGAACGCGCCCATACTATATGTATGTATGTAGGCTTTATAGCATTCAGTAAAGACAATTATTTTACCTTTGATGTGGCTAAAAATTACCGCTAATTTCTGATTTTTTTTTTGTGCTGAGACATTCCGCATTTTCTTCCACTTAATACATGTACTTACATACATAAATTAATTTAATCAAAATTTAAGAAAAACGGTAACCTGAAGCGAATAGTTCACTTTAAATTTCGAAGTAGTTCGTTCGATCAATTCAATGACCTACATAGTTCATTGAACGAACTAGTTCGTAAACTTCCCAACTCTAAATAACACCAACCCAAATAAAGGGCGAAACTACGACGCATAGCAGCGTCCGTGCTGCAACAGAGTGATAAACAAAAGTACAAAGAATAAAATTTCGACGGCGTCGAGAGCAAAACACAAATGAAAACAACCCTCAAGATGACGTTGACCCCGAAAGGCGGATGAAAAAGTAAAGCGCAACAAGAAAAAATAATTGAAAATACATAAATAAATATGTATTTCAACAAAGGACATAAAAAACAACATTTCGAACGAGTCGAATCTAGAACATAGGCCCAGATAGAAACGGAAGGGTGTCAAATGGCGGCGGTTAAAGAGTGAGGGCAGCGATTAAGGGAAATACAATGTAAAAACTACGGCAAATGAATGAAGCGACGACGATGGCGTCAACGGCGAGGAATGGCGATAATACGAGCAGTGGAATTTCACTGATACAAAGGGAGAGGTAAGCCGAGAGGAGATGTTGAGTACTAGTATAGAAAGAGCACATAAATAAAGAGAAGCATCCGGGAGAGAATTTCCAAATTGCTGTTTGTTGCGGGCAAACGAAATAATCTAGACACGGTAGCAGGCAGCAGAAGATGAGTGCGCTATGTACAGTGGACCCTTCTACCTATGGCACAAAAAAAAAATATTAAAAATCTACAAACAATAAGTATCTATGTACTTATATAATTTGTGAATCTCAAATAGAACATAAATGGATGATTCATTATAAGGTACTTACTTATTCCTTAATTTCCGATTTCCGAGATTTTCTCTAATATATTCTGTATCGATAGGATAGTGACCTTTTTTATTTAGAATTTTAATACTGTTGCCACCTGCGTAAAAAACTTAAGATCCGCACCGTTTGTTGGACTACAAAAGATGAGGTGTCGAATGAAAGTGATTGGTCTCTAGAAAATCACTAATGTCTTATTTTTTTAATAGGGTTGCCATCTGTTAAAAAAGTACTGTATTCAATCCTAATAAGCGTAGGCGTCAGTTCTGCACCGTCACTGTCGAATGAAAAGACTTAGCCTCTAGATGTGTAGTAATGTATTATTTTTCTGAGTAGGGTTGCCACCTGTTTAAAAAACTATAAGATCTTCACCGTTGGTTGGATATAAAAATGAGATACCAAATGAAAGTGCTTAAATTGTTTTTTTTTTGAGTAGGGTTGCCACCTATTTAAAACTACTATCTTCAATACATAATATAAGGGAAAGGCGAGATATTTTGACCACGCTACTGAATGGATTTAGACAAGATATTTTAAGCATATAATAAGTGAAGTACATGATTGCATATGATTCCGTTCTCCAAATACGAAAATGTACATACATATGCATACATTCAGAGCGTGGCGAAGCCTCGCGCATCCGTGGCCGGCTAGTTGCCTTATAATTTGTAAACGCCAAGGCTATTCATATTCTTGATTAACCGCAGAAAATAGATTCAACACGGTACGGTACTCTACCCGTACAGCCATCCACATGAATGGTGGACCTAATGTAATTGTAGGAACTCTCATTCAGCAGATAAGTGCAGCGCTAGTATGAATATTAGTGAACCACTGAGCCAGGCCAAGAGAGCCATTGGACTGAGAAAGAAATTATTGATATGAAGATAAGAGAAGAGCGTGCAGGCAACGCAGCCATGAGAAAAAGAAATGTGTGGGGCCAAAGTACAGCAACGCATCGGCTGTAGAATTCGAAGAACAAAGAGACAAAGTCATAAATAAAATCGAACATATATTGGACAAGAACAAGCAGACACCGTAAAGATCGACGATCGGCATACTGTTTCGGTTATGTAGGCAGACAAGTGAGCAATTGGAAAAAAAAACAAGGCAAAAGTTATGGCAGAAAAAGATCTAAGCCGAGCTGAAAAAACAATCGCAACGGCGATTGCTGATAAACAAATGGGCACATAAAAGCAAACGAGAAAAACCACCACGCCAGCAATTGCATGGTATCACAAAAAATCGTACCTGCCATTAACAACAACTCTATGATTTTTCCTGGAGTATCATTTATAGGTCAAGGGTTTTCAAGTGTGCTCTGGACACAAGTTGGCTCTTGCAGTTTTTCCAACGGTGCGACCGGATATAGATACAATCCACGATGCAGAAAATGAAGGTGGCGCCATTCGACGAACGCTAACCCACTCTTCGTCGATTTGACAGTATCCACCCATTCGCTGACGTCATACAATACTTTTGTTTACATTCACTGTTGCCAACTTCGGGCTTTTCGCACCAAATTTAATGGGTATTCAAAACGCGAAATTTTTTGAGTTTGGTGCTTGGTCTTTTGTTTTTAGTTTGAAGACACCAAATTTGTAAATTTGTGTGGTAAGGAACTTTACAAAAATTTGAACAAACTCATGGCACAGTGACAATCATAAGCGACAACAAAATATGTGGCAGCACCTTCAATCATGCCGGAAGAAATCGACCGACGTGCAAGAAACATTGATTTTTATTAATTTGAATCGGCATCCTTACAATAAGATTAGGTACGCATGCATATTAAGTCCATAAAATGCACCAATAAAAATTTGGTGTTATTTTCAAATTCAAAGCTTGATATTACTGCCTTTTGTTCGATGCTTCCTCTTTTTTTGTCGAGTTCGTCTTAGTCTTTCATTCTGGTATTTGTTGACGTCACGCTCGGTTGCTCTCAGCTCAACTGGCGCAATTTTATTTTCTATCATTCTTGGATACAATATATAGCTATTTTTCGAAACGTAGGAACCACCAAACGAAATATTGAAGAATCTCGCTTTAATGCGAACAGTGGCGAGACGCTCCTGCAGCGGAGAGTACTTGACGATGAGATATCCACTGAGGACATCCACTATGCGGGCAGAGATGCCTCACCTTTAAAGAATGAGGAATTAAAGGTAAAATACATTCCGTCAAAAAATAATTCTTAAAAAGTTACTGGTTATCAAAACCGGCCGGTCTCATTCGATACTAATTGAAGTGTTGCTTATTTTAAGATAGACGCTGCATAGAAGGCGAGCCAAAGAAGATATGTGCAGACATAGGAAGAAGAGATAATTAGGGAAAAAAGAGAGAGCCGTTTAGAAATAGGAATAGCTTTACTCTCACCTATAAAATCGTGGCAACCGCACATACGAGGTTATGCATTTTCTTCGCCTTTGTACTTTAAACGACAAACACGTTACCAACTAATATACTAGCCATTCGATTTTGCTACTGGGACATTTCCCCGTACAAAGGTTGGACCAACAAAATAAGATAGTAGCGGCGGTGGCGGGCTGCTAAGCGTAAAAATGCGAATAAGCGGAGTAAAACGCAGACCATGAAACAAGAAAAACAAATGACGATGTGAAGCAAAATGCCGGAAAATAACAACAAGCTGTGTAGCGTATTCGGCTAAAGTACACATATTTTTTCGAATTTCGAATAGGCGCGTACTCACTCATACACATACATATGTATATGTAAATACAAACACATACTCATTCTCTCTCTCTCGTTTCTCCTACGCCGATTTAATACAGCGCTAATGCCTCGCACTATTTTCGACGTGGCGTAGTCCGACATACTAGTTACATATGTATGTGAGATAGCAGAGCGAGTCTCGACTCAGTGTACATACAGTGGTCCACAAAATAATAGGAGTGCGTTATTTTGGTCAG
>NW_016169310.1:0-7786 GCF_001687245.7 Rhagoletis zephyria
ATTCGTTGGAGAGTTGGCTTGTTGGCTTCGCTCACTGTGCTGTCGTCGTTCGGTGTGAACGAGACGCAGATGACGATTCCAAATGGCTATGGAAATGCCAAAAACCAGCGAACAATCAGCTGTGCAAAAGTATGAGTGTGGTGATGGAGCAAGAGAGCGTGAGGATGCGTGTGTGTTGGCGAAAAAGTTGGAAATGAATAGCTGACAATTTCACAAGGCAGCTAAAACTCGCTGAAGCGCTGGAGCGCATATACTTTTCGGTTGATTTCGTGATGGCTTGTGTTGTGTCACAATTTCTTCACTCTGTAGAGAGTAACTGACGTCGATAACTTATTGACATTTTGAGAGAGAAAGAGAACTTACTGTAAAAATAAAACAAACAGTTATTCGCTAACGGTAATGTAATGAACGTGTTGTGAAAAAAATACCTATCTAACCATAATCTAATTGGATTTTTCGTTCACCACAACGAAAGAGGACAGACGCTTTAAAGAAACCCTAACAAGATTTTTTTATTTCTAATTTTTGTTACTAAAGCGTTTCGGATAACGCTCGCCNGCACAGTGCACCTTACTGGGAACTGAGATAATTTCAATAATACTGACCACGGAGTACAATTTTCCCTGGTTTTTCGACCAGCCTTTAAACTTTGCACATTGATTTCACAAATTTTGTAACATTTTTGCTCGGCTTTCTTTTTCCCTTCTCTACATCTTTTTCCATTTTATTTTTTAACATTTACCAAAAATGTCTTTTTTTGCTGAAAGCGAATCCTTTTGTATTGAAAGGCAGCAAATGCCTCCCAATAAACTTAAAAACACCAAAAACCAACGAGTAGCGGCCATAACAGTAACGAGTTTATACAATTTTGAGTTTATCAAACTCTTAAATTTTGAAAGAAACCTTTAACAGTGCAAAGACTTACTTTAATTGGGTGGATGACTCTTTTTGTTAAGGAAGAGAGTCAATAATGTTAAAATATTTGAGAAGCCTAAATAAATATATCCTAAGGCTTCAAAGGCTCACAAACATATTATGAAAATACAACATGAAGGACAAAGAAAACCTTTATGAAAATGATCGGTTGCAGGGATGCCAACTAATTATATCTTTTTCCCCCTTGGCTGCCGCGAAATTGCCGGATTTTCGGTGAAATTCCCCGTACTGGCATAATTCCAGTTAAAAAAAATCTTCAATTAAATTTCTTGAATTTATTAACGAATGTACAGTCGTCAAAGTATCCGAAAATGGAATTGGTAAACGGGCAAAAATCCAAATTTCATCCACTTTTTTCCCCGCTTTCGGATCCATTTTCGGTATTTTTGGTTGCTGGGTTAATATCTTCCATTCTATTTACAACACAAAGTACATCGGGATCATATACTTAAATAGCTGTATATACATATATATGTTCTACATCAAAAAGAGAAACATGTAAGCTACTTTTTTGGCGGTTAGGGCTCGATAAATAAAGTTTTTATTGGGAGCGGAGCTTGGAGGGAAAAGAAATGCCGGAGCGGAGCGATAAAAAAAAACTTTGTTTCGAAGCCCTGAAATAATGTGCAAATTTGAAGTGGCCTTTCGCACTATCTTCCACTCAGCTCACTTGAATTTAAATACAGACTAGAGACTAGACTAGTTTGTGAACTTGCCAACAAGGATAATTAAATTCGACTTGATTGCTGACACCATTGTTTTTATAGTGTTGCTAATGTGAAATTGGCAGAGTTGCAATTGTGACCAACAAATAAAATTTTATAAAAAGTACTCTGCACCCTATGTAAGTTCTTTAATGATATAAAATTAAATAGTCAAAATTTTGGGCAAAAAGGCAGCTCATGCAAAAACCGATGAACTCCCCTCAAGTTGACATCGCTGATCGCTATGCGTCATAGTTAGAGCACGGGAGCCCTGCTTATTATGGAAGCTTTTCCGAGTGACCGATAAAGAGCTTTCTATCTGTATACCGATGAATCCAAGATGATCTACTCTGAGGAACTCGCCATTTAGAGAATCTTTGAAGTCTGAAAAATCTTGGGAAACAGAGTTGATTACAAAAAAGCAGCAGCCAAATATTTAGCGCTATCAGAAAGTACGTTTCCGGTTGTCAAATCTAAGCTGGTTCAGTATTTCAGTCAAAATTTTCGCGTCTATTGTCTGTGATGGCGGACTTAGGAACATCCAAGACAATTTGAGAGCTGGCGAATTGGCGACGGTAGTAGCATTTCGGACTAAACTGAGGCGTCAGATAGAACTGGTTAGAAAGATATGATCAGATGTAAATACTCGCAAGATAATAATATAACTCTGGTCTGATTATAACAGAGCGAAGACCTCGGATCTACTTAATAGATGAAGGATAGAGGTATGCAAAATATGTAGTTAGTAGCAGTCCTCACGGCGCATTGGAAACTTGACAATCGTGTGACAAATATAGGACTTCCCTATAATAGAACTTGCCACAACTGTTACATAGAGCATAGCCTGCGAATATTAGGTATAAAATATTATAAAAACACCAGCTTAGAAGCGCAACTAGTGAATCTATCAGGACTAATATAAGCGATGTAGGCATCAGAAATTCCGAACCGACTTCAGTGGCGGCGATCTAAGTTGCACTAGCACCGCGTTACATAAACCCTGACTGGAATTGGCTCGTGGATGTCATATAGTAAATAAAATATATGCAGTTCGAAACATTTGCTCAGAATTGAGGTCAAACAATTAACTGCTCTCTGTGTTTGTATTTTGCGCTCTAGCTTAGGTTCTGGTCGGAAATACTATATTAGATGGAAGTCTAGAAAATTTACACCAGTAAGAAATATTTTTTACACATTACTGCAAACTTTAAATATATTGATTTGTATACAATTTTAAGAATAAGTTGGCAATGGGCTGCGCAAATAAAGGCAAAGAAAATATGGCTTGCCACATGCGCCCTAAAGGGCAAATATGATGAAAGACGGACATGTAAATAAGCTCTTTCTGGCACACCTTTGATTACTTTTGTATTCCAGTCGTAATCAATGGCTTTATTTGCTTTTTTATTTACTTCTTAATAGGTTTTGCATAAAATAAAAGAATGAGTTGGAAGAGGGAGACATTGTACACACTGGCTCCTTGAGCAAAGCGAATGTGGATCGCAAAATTATGAAATCAAAAAGGAATAAAAAAAATTATACTACAGCAAAAGATAAAAAAATGAATATTTATTAAACAGAAATAATTGCAATAAAAGTGGAGCAATGAGCATGCAAAAAAAAGAAGAAATTTTGAAGTGTGTTTGTGATTGTTTTTTTGCAAGAATGGTAAACGTGAAACTTCGCCGATACTTAGGTCAACTTAAGTGTCTCAAATGTAAAGCTCAGCTGATGGTGAATGGCGTTTGATTATGGTGCTGCCAAATGCTGAGTCATAGTCACAAAAAAGCAGCGCAAATGAGTGGTGAAGTGGTAGCAGAGGAAACGAAGGCATTAAGAAGTGAGTAAATAGATATTTGCAAAGTCATATGCAGAAATATAGTATGTACATATACGTTTCTATGTATTTACAGACCATTTCAAAAGTTTTTTAAATGAATTTCCATAGTTTTGCACTGCGACCCCTAAGCTTGATTCTATTGCATTTTTATATATATACAATTTATTTTTACTTTTATTCCTGCTGCTCTAAACTATGTCGAAATTCTATATACATACATAGCTCGGATGTATGTACATTATGGTGGTCCCAAAAATGCATGTGCAAAAATTAAAATACTATTTTTTATCGATACCCCATTGCACTTTTTGGGGACATACAAAAAATATTTAGTATTAAAAAATGCTTAAATAAATAATTGAGTGTTATTATTGGAAGTATGCTGAAAAGAAGCAGAGTCCCCCGAAAGAAAAATATTGATTTTCAAAAATTCTATGCCATTTCTACGATAAATTGTTTTTCCCTTATATAACACACATGCAAGACTTTGAGCGCTTTGAGCGAATTCTAAATATTTTTGGATTAAAAAATAAAAAAGGTATATTTTTGGGTATAGAGCAATCCTAGGGGGGGGGGGGGGNACATATTCATGCGCCTGAATATGAAAGTGGCAAACAGACCACCAGTTCGACCCACCCAAAAACAACCTCGAACAACTAATTGCTGCGCCAACAACAGCAGCATAAAAAAAAGTATTGAAAAAATATACAAAAAAATATAGAAAAAAAATATTAAATGCAAAGAAAAAATACTGCATTTATAGATAGAGGGAAAACGCACGCGGCCAGCAGCGGCGCACTAAAAGTTGAAGGAACGAGTAATGTAATGAAAAACGGAAAACCGCCCCCGCAATGTTATTTTGTTGCTGCTGCTGTTGTTAGTGTGCTGTTGTTCTACTAGCAGCCTGCGTGTGTGTGCTTTCAATATTTTGCTTTATTTATATTTATTTTTTTTTTTTTGCTGCTACATTTTTCTTATTCGCCTTTTTTTATTCTGACTTTCACTTTGAGTGCTGCGTTGCTTGGTTGGCTTGCTGGTTCGCCTTCGTGCGGCATTAACAACCGCATATTAGTATTGCTGCTGTTGTTGTTGCTGTAGTTGTATCTAATTGTGGATAGTTTTATTTTTAAACAAAAACTGAAGTGAAATGAAACGCAATGAAATAAAATGAACTTAGTTAGAACAACAGGAAGAAAATTAATGCAATCAAAAAAGAATATTAAAACATGAAAAAGTAGAGAAAAAATTGAATTGGAAGAAATGGGAAAAGTACGCGTAAAGTATGCAGCGTAAAGCACTTAATGATATACCTAGTAAAGCGCATGTGCATATGTCAATATGTTTATATCTATATATAGATGCATATAAAATTTTAATTAAGAAAGGTATGCTGATAAGGAAATAATATACAAAGCCATTTAGTAAACTTAAGTTTGTTGGCAAGTGGCAACCCTACCCGAAAATTTGTACGTTCATATAATTTAAAGTATTGTCGTGCCATAACCATATTTAAAAATTCAAAAACCCGTAATTTATTTGAATTATTTACTACTTTTTCTGAGTGGCAACCCTGTTAAAAATCTCACTAAAATAAAAATGTCGTCAATAATTTTCTTTACCTACCTAAACCTGAGGAGCTTTGAGCAACTTATGTACATATTTAAATAATTTTAAAATTTTAGCTGAGTGGCAACTCCCTTTGAAAACTTTTTTGCATTTGATTGTTCTTCAATATATTTCGTTTAACACAAGTGTTTGAAAATTAAAAAACTATATATTTTCCATTTTTTAACTGACTTTATATTTTGAATTTAATGCAGCCCTGTTAAAAATATGAATAGAATAGAAATGTCTCCAATACTCTTCGTTAGTTACATAAGGCTTTAAAAGTTGGTAATATTCATAAAAAAAAAATTTTAGGTTTCAACTCTGTTAAAAAAAACTGTCATAAATTTTATTCATCAAAAATATTTGGCATCTTATAAATTTTTTATGCATAAGTTCTATTTGACTACTTTATGTAACGTGGCAATGCTGTAGAAATTTTTTTTGCAATTAATGTCTTTAAACTGCTTTATTTTGATCTGTTATTGTAAAATTTTTTTCCATTTTCCATAAAACTAATTCCATTTGTTTACAAAAATGGTGACCCCAAGTAAATATTAATTAATGTTAAAAAAGAAATAACTTTCGCTAAATTTCTTAACTAACTTTGTAGTTTTCTCTATACATCTGGCAACGCTTTTTTAGATCAATTGATTTAAAATGTTACAAAAGCCCTACCGAACTTGGTTAGAAAGATTGAAAGACCGCTAAAGTTTAGGGAGGTTGTTTTTGTGCGCACTTACGTAAAGTCATTTTGGGTAAAATATAAGTCTTTGGATAGTTTTCCGTCACTGGTAGATAGGCGGATCAAGAATGGAGGGAGGACAGAAAATGTGCTGGGGTTCATAAACATGGTCCTATACTTTCTATTTCAATAGCCACATAGCCCACAGTTTTGGAGGTCGAGGTCTAGTACCAAGATTTGTCTCTGAACGAACATAGAACGTATTTGAAAGGTTCCTTTATAGTTATGTAAATTTTCCGATGGCCAAACGGCAAAAAGGGCCCTCCGCAATTGAATGGCCACCTCAAAGCTCATTAACTCGTGGCATCGTCTGTCCTTCGAGCTGCCAAAACCATTTTACGAACTCAATTGATCTTCTTCGAGGCTTGCAATGACAAAGAGGAGAAATTCAGAAGGCAGTAAGTACTGAAGAATGGTAGGGGGCCAAGCTATTTGAACATCCTTTGGCTATAAAAGATATAACACTTTTGAATATAGCTGGCATAAGTTTGCTCACAGCATGATGGCTCTGACATGCATCAGATTCGGCTAACCACGTAGACAGAATGTCGTAATTGGCCTGCACTCGTAGACGGAAAGACCTTGGAACACATTTTGTGATCGGACGACGTGCGCCATATTAAGCCGAAAGCAATTAAATTTATCCACAGTTGAACATCTAGTCTTTCATACTCTAGGATCGACATAGATTTGTAAATAAAGTCAGAAAGCGAGCTATCTTGAGGACGATGAGCCACTACGGCACATTCCGAGCGAATCTAGATAAAGATATCAATTATCGCAACTTTAAGCATTGATTCGGGAAGATGATGGTACCTTTTCTGCTCTTGGATGAGAAGTAGGTACTTTCGCACGTTCCAGACACGCTCAGATGAAGCGCACTTTTTCTGGACGTCAGAGGTACGTAATCATCTCATCTACTAAACCCGAATAGGAACGAAACTACGCTCAGTTAGAAACGTTCCCTTATTTTCATAACAACACCGACCAGTATCGTCATTAATTAAATTTTCAAAAGAACCTATCTGGTAGGGTTACTACGCAAATCTGGACAAGTATCAACGAGAAAAGAACTAAGGCTCTAATCCCATTTGATTGTCACAGTTGTAGGTATTATTACGAGTACTAAAGACTGCCTACACAAAAGCTCATCTTCGGTCATAAAGCCTGTTGGATCTATAAAAAATTGAAAAATTATTTTAACAAACTTTAAACACTAGTTATCGAACTTCCACCTTCGGCACCTATGTACAGACATATGTTTGCAAATATAAACTCATTCGTCACAGTCATGGCTTCGGAGTCAGAGTTCGCTTGTGATATTCGCCTTTAAGACGGTGATCAGTCACGAACTGGATTTATTGCTGGCAAGATTGTTGTTGTAGCTGTTGATTACTTGAGGCTAGCTTTATTATTTCCTTTGCTAACTGGAAACATGCATAACTATGTAATGGATTTAAAAAATGTAGAAACTAGGTAAAATGAAGGAGCGAGTAAGTAATACACACACACACATACATACATACTTTAAAAGGAGGCAACAGAATGTGTAAATAATCGCAAATGAAGCTGACAACTTCAAGGCTTTAAGGTGTGTACCCGGTCGCGCATGCGCTGCGGCAAGTTAGCAAGCCGGCAACAGAGAATTCAGAGGAGCAGCAGCAAAGTATTAATTCAATTTTGAACCCAACGTAAATGTGGTGCTTTTGTGTGGCAAGCCAAGACAAGTCGGGCAGACAAGCAGACAAGCAGGCAACCAAGCAACGAGTGAGTACAAGCAAAGCCGTTCCTCTTTATTGTTTTCATGTTGAACTAAGGCTCGGCACAGAACGAATATGCATGAAATGATCGTTTCAAATGATTTGCTGTTGGTGCTGGAAGAAATTGAAAGGGTTAAACAGATTGCACAGACAAAGGGAAACCAAAGCCGTCGCATACTAAATATAAGAAAAAAAA
>NW_016169310.1:12284-17669 GCF_001687245.7 Rhagoletis zephyria
TATGTATACATTTGTCTATATCTATCTCGATTCGTTTTGCCTGTTACAAACAACCGTTATGTGAACAAAGTTATAATACCCTTGTGCACAAGTGCGCTCGGGTATAAACAAATAAAAAATAGAACTGCCTCAAAGCCCATGAAGTTTTCCATGTGAATTATATGGAAAAAATATATTTTTCGTAGAAAAGTATGAAACCTGAAAATCAATATTTTTCATCGGAAAACTCTGTTTCTCTTTAGGAGATTTCCGAATACAACTTCATTACCATTTTTAAATACTAACAATTTTTTACGGCCGCTAAAAACCCACTAAAATTCGATGTGTGTCCCATAAAAATCTAGTTAGTTCAAAAATGCGAAAATAAACAATTCTGGTCATTAGTATTGGACTCTCTTGAAGGGAACATTTTAAATCGAAAAATATTGATTTTCAGAAACTCTATACCATTTCTACGAAAAAGTGCTTTTCCAGGTTATAAGTACTTATTTTTTTTTACCAAAAAATACGGATATCTTTTTTTCCAATATTACGAAAAATGTAAAGGAGATGGAGATTAACATTCAAACATTTTTTTGGACCACTCTAATATACTTACAAGCAACCATACATATGTTTGTAACTGTATGCCTGCGGTCTGTTCGCGGTTTGTAATTTTGTATAAGTTTCGAAAATTGTTCGGCTCCTACTGGTATTAAGGCAGTTCTGTATGGCAAGGGTTTTTTGAATTGTCCAGATAGTAACTTCAATTGCAACACTGCTTCTGTCAACTACCATTTGTTATTAGCACTACTGTCAGATTTTAAGCCAGCTGCGTCACTTAGTTCTTATTTGAGATCCACTCAAAGCTGGCACCATTGCGAATTTCTTTAAAAATGGGAAAAATATATTTTAGTGTGCTCTCGTTACAAAAAGTTGGAAAAATCTCAATAAGTCTAAAAAGAGACAGAAAGTTAAAAAAATATCCCAAGAACAAACACACAAAAAAAATTAAAATCGAATGCATAGAGTTCTCAAAGTCCGTACGTAGTCTCAGTCTACCGTTAAGTGAGTAGTGGTAACGTGAGAAGCGGACGCAAATCCAAGATCGTTCAGAGATCACTTTCACAAAAACCATTTACATATTTACATATGTGTAAAAACATGCACATGCATGCGTTGATACATATGGCTCGTACGACAAAGAGTCCAAACCAGAGCCGCAACAAATCTGTCGTCAGCCGAAAAAACAAAATTCAAAAAAGAAAACACAGTCATATGCTAAGCTTATGCAAAAAAGTTTGGTAAACTGCGCAAAAAAACAAAACAACAACACTTAAAGCACAACAATAGTGCAATAATAATGAAAGGAAAAAACCATAACAATAAAAATAAAATTTGCTAGCAACAACACCAATCAACTAAATGTACCAGAAAACACATAAATGAGCAATAAAAAAAAAACTTGACTTAAGGTATGCTCAACGACCTGTGTATGCCGGCTCAAACAGCTGACGGATAAACTTCAGCAACACGGAGGCAAGGCAGAATCAGTCGCATGCTAAAAAAGCGTAATGCAGTCGCGTAAACGTAGTCGATTACCTAAATGCGTTGGTTGGCTTGCGGTTGGCCACATGCAAGTAGACAAGTAGACGTGAATACATACATACATTTTAACATATAAATCTACATATCTAGAACTACATCCGACTGCACTGTCACTGTCTGGCAACCGTCTAAAACCGGTTCCATATAAAACCAAAAGTTGCTGTGCTATGAAACTGTTGTCAAGCAACAAAGTTGAAAGATCTATGGATTGCAAACGGATCGACATCGAATTGTAGTGGCAGCGGAGTTTATGCACTGCCTAAGGGCAAGAAAGCAGAAGTTTATTAGTAGTTAATTTATCGCCAGGTGACACGAAATGTAGTGACTTGGCTTCGCTGATGGTTATACAAGTTATAAACTATGATAGGTTTTACATTTATTTATTTTTTTTTTGTACAAATTGCTTATAAGAATCCTATCGACAGCTGAGTGGAAGATCGAAATATCTCCGCAGCCTTTTCGAAACGCCCTATCTCAGAAAAACGGCCTATTTCAGAATTTAGTTGAAGATCACCCTATTTCATAATTTGATTGAAAACACCCTATACGTGAAACGTCGTTCGGACAGTGTAAAATTCTGGAAGATTTTCCAGCAGACTTCAGGCGCCTGGAGTACACAGTCGCGCCCACTGGACTGCGAAATCATTTGCAAATAAGGATTCCGTCAAGGGGTGAATGGCAGGAGGATTCAGTCCTGTTTGTCTACTCTGATTTAACGGCCAGCTACACCGATGGCTCCAAGTTAGATCTTAAGGTAAGGAGTGGGATCTACTCGCAAGAGTTCGCCCTTAGCCGCAGTTTCCGTCTGTCAGACCTCAGCAGCGTTTTTCAAACTGAACTTGCAGCAATAAACCAATCTGCAAGAAGGCTGATTGATTCGTCTATTAATTTGTATGCGGTAGATATCTTTTCTGACAGCAAGGCGATTGTGAATTAATGTAGATGCACTCTAAATGAACTGGCAATGAAATGTATCACTCATGGGCGCTAGGCTATTAGAGATATACCAGCCAACTTGCTGCCGATGAACTGGCAAGAAGAGGAACCCAATTGTCTGCAATCAGTACCGCTGGATATGCGGGGATTTCGCTTCCTTCCTGCTTTCAAACTCTGACTAGAAAAACTCTTTATTGAACGGGAAAACACAAGATGGACTGCGAAACACACGTGTAGAATAGCAAGGCATATTTGGTCTGAGTTGGATAAGCGCATATCTCGCACTCTCCTCAGCTTGAAGCGTCATCTGGTACGACATGTAATTGGAGTCCTGACTGGGCACTGCCATTCGAATGGGTATGCAGTTAAACGACGACTTTCGTAGTGCCGTGATGTGGAGAAAATCGAGAGCGTAGAGCATTTCCTGTGCCACTGTCCCGCATTCGACATTCCTCCGCCTACCGTACGTTTTCGGCGATCACACCGCCAGTCATAAGCAGCACTACTTCTGTACAACTACCCAAGCCGAAGAGAGGAAATGCTTCTGATATTTGCGCAAACAAAGAGATGGCACTAAATAGCTAAAAAGGCATAGATGACAGCTTCACATTAGACGAATGCAGAACAGACCTTCTTGAGCGCCTCAGCCTTGAGCATCTAATTGGGGCAATTAGCACTGACAAACTCATAGGTAAATCAATCACATAATCACATAGAAATATTTCCAATTAGATTAGGGCGTGTCTTTTCTAGTCAACGTCCCTCCACTCTCTATCTCTCTCACCCTCGTGTGTGTCCCATCGCTAGGCTACACCTTTGTTGCCCTACTTACTTAGAACACATTTCCTACCTAAGCGAAAATACATTCCATGCCTTTGACATTTCGCTTGACTTTCATTTGTGACCAGCGCGCCGTTGCCACTAGCAACCCTCGTTTTTCCCAGCCAATACAAGATTTTCGCTTTTTCTTATGTGCAAATCTTTTGTCTACCTACTTATGCACCTTTGTCTTCGAGTATTTAGTAAACAAAAATTAAAACAATGGTTTTAATAAATTGCAATACCACATTCTATTTTTACAAGGACTAAGTATAAACTGTTATTTGTGTATCATAAAATGAGATTTGCTAAAATTACTAAACAATCACTTCCATACGTAGGCAAACATTAAGCTAATAAACAACACAGCATACATATACGAATGTGCATCATAGGTATATATGTATGTATATTAGGGTAGTCGAAAAACTACACGAGAAAATCTCTTTTTTTGAATTATTCCGAAGCTGCTCCCCACAATTATAGAAACTGAAAAAAGTACCCTGTATGCCTTTATTTTGAAATCGGTTAGTATTTGCTGGTACGAAACTTTAAAGTTGTGTGTGTTTTTTGTAGAATTGATTTAATTCGTTAAAAATAAAAATTTTTTCATTGTATAAAAAATTGTTCACTTCCGGAATCCTCAAAAAATAAAATTGTGAAGCATATTTAACTTTAAACTTTTACTAACTTATTTTCACAACCGATAATAATAAGATTATAATTCTATCTGTATATCGTCCCCTCAATATAACAATAGCGTATAATTTTTTTTGGGTTTTGAGAAAATCGAGTTTAAAGTTTTTGTCAAATCAGATGTCTATTAAATTTTGGAACAAGAAATTATACACCATTTTTTCCAATGACATTTTGACCCACTTTGTGGAAGTAGAATTTGACGAAATTTTGAACAGACATAGAATCAATGATGGAGATTCTAAATATGCAATAAAAAAATAATGGCGTATGAGCACATACGCTATTGTTATATTGAGGGGACGATATACAAAAATTAGTTACATTATGTGGTCGGAGCAACATCACATCATAGTTAATTTTTTTCTTTTAAGTGTGCATCATAATTTAATTTTTTGAACATTTCTGCAGGTAAATATGCTTGGTCCTTAAAAAAATTCTACGGTAAAAAATATAAGTTCTTCATATGTATAAGATATATACATGGAAAAATTGCAAAGCTGTGGCGGCACAATTAAATCGCACACGATCTTCAAAAGTGACACAATTGAAAATTTGGCATTTTTGAAATTATGCGCTAAAAATATATCTACAAAGAGCATTTCCTTACACTTCAGCAAAAGCTGGAGCAAATTTTTTCACCCAGAAATTGGATCACCCTAATGTATCTGCATAATATGTAGATGCCCTGTCGGAAATTTAACTACATTCAAAGCATATTAATAAATACTTTTTTATTAACAACAAATGGTTGACATTTTTTCTGCTTTTTTGTAAGCAACCGCCTATATTAGCATGGCGCTGTCCTAGGAGCAAGTCAATTGTCGTCATATAATTTCAATTATTTACTTTCAAATGCGCTTGGTCTAAAAAAAAACTTTAAAAATTTGTGGACGAAATAATAAGTAAAATAAAAGATATGAAGCGCCGGATATTCGCGTGCGGCATTTGTTTCAAATAAATTTATATCCAACAACTTTTTTAACTGGTTAATTTTTGAGACTGCTTACCTCATTCCGACAGGGAAAGCCCATATGTATGTAAGCAAATTTGCATGCATGAGTTTAGCAAATTGACTTTTAAATGAGCATATTAACAGTTTTTAATTATCTTAAAATTAATATCACAAAAGTTGAGATATACATACATATATGTAGGTATAAGTAGGTTAAATATGTATTTGAACACGTGTGTGTTAGTTAGTCAATAGTTAGCTAACAAAGAGATAAATAAATACAAACTGTTTAACACAATTGCTGCGAAATTATAGACAGGTGTTTATATGTATGTAAGGATGTACGAATTAAGTTTATTTGGGTCAAATTTGGGAATTTAAAATTATAAATA
>NW_016169311.1:0-12740 GCF_001687245.7 Rhagoletis zephyria
TTATTAGTTATTTGGTAACTGTTTAGCTTACATATATTCGCATTTGGAATGAGTATATCGTCGCCTAAGGGTGAAAAGGTGACAAGTCTATTTATTGAAATTATTCAGGAAAGACGAAAAATCAAAGTAATTTCGTATTACCTGCCGTTCTGCATCAAAACCTAATTTTTGGGGAAAAATGGACTTGACACTTTTTACCTTTATATGTTTTTTGTATACTTACTTGGAGTATTCACAACGGTGTCGTTAGTCTCGTATTAATTAAGTTAAAAATATAATAAGGTGGTTCGTAAGGTAACATAAAAGTAAGATTATTAATGTTATTCAGTCCCTCCAGTACTGTTGGAGTCAATCGCTACTTTTGAACCGCTACTGCATCGACTCCTAGGTAAGTAGCTACTCTATTAACCCGTGGTGGCGCGGAGTCGAAACTGTCGGAAGCAGAATTGCGAAAAACTACGATAGAGGGCGCTCATAAATCACGCAAGTGACTACTTTAGTAACTCCCGGTAGTGGCCAGGTAGCTACCGATTCATCAGTCCTGTAGTCGCCATCCGTACTGCAGGGGTCATACTGTGTGCAGACTTATGCATATACACGTCTACATATGTACATACTTACAAATCCATGAATGTATGCCGAACGTAGACATTAATTAATAACCTAAAACTAGACTTAAAAATTCATCTTTTTTCGACTTGATAAATTGATAAAAGTCAAAGGTAAGGTTGTTTTCGATATTTGCTCATAAAGAACGCCTTGAACTAATTAGTTAAAGTATACAAATTTTCCAAAACTTTGCTGACTGGCAATCGCAAGCGTGCTTTGTGTGCCTATACTGAAAATTTGTAATGCCATGCACCACTTTTTCGACACAAGTTGGCAGTTTTATTGCCCACCCAACTATGTTCTCATTAAATCCAAAAAAACATATTTAACTCAGCAATCCGTTATGCAAATACATACTTACATATAATACAGTCATGTGTAAAATATTAAGATCACAAAGAAAGATTTTTCAATATTGACTGCTGTTGCAGTACTTTCGGGATAGAAGCCCTCGTCGGTTAATAGATTTCCGGTCTGTATAAGTTAATCAAATTAAGTCACAAAAATCCAGATAAGCAATATAAAAAAAAACCGTTAATGTACTCGTACATCACGCTTAAAAAATCTATCTGCTTGTAATGTTGCAAATGTGTGAATCAGTTGATGAAAAAATAAAAAATTTGGCAGCCTTTTAATGATTTTTTTTTGGCGGCATACCATCCTTTGGTATTGTAAGTACCCAAGGCGAAATGTGAAGATGAATTCTAATGAATTCGCCTCGTATGCATGTATGGCTGTAGTACATACCCTGACGGAAACAAGGGTTCTTTTTTTTTAATCTACTAATTGAAAAACTACTTCAAAACAAGTGCAGTAGGTACATAAATGCTTCGAATTTTGACACTATTTTTGTCTTGGAAGTATGAAAAAGCAGCTGTGAAGTGCAGAACGAAAGCGTACTACAAAAAACTACTGCCTTTGAAGTGCTTTAATCCAAATGCATTTAATGAAGTTGAAATCAAATGCAGGGTCGGACAATCGACTTGCTCCTTGCACACACAATTCAAACTGAACATTTGCACACTTAAAAGTGTAGCTGTAGCTGAGCGTGCAGAGATGCCTGCTGTTATTTGTTAGCTTCCAGAAGGCGCGGGTCCGAATCCCATCAGAGGCAAAATTTTAAAATGAGATTTTATTTTGTCTTCGAAATATGAAAAAGCATTTGTGAAGTGCAGAACGAAAGCGTATTTAAACTAGAAATACTGACTTTTAAGTTATTTAAACCAAATGCATTTGAAATTAGTTGAAATAGAATGCAGAGTCGGATAATTGACTGTCTCCTAGGACATGGCCATGTTAATAAAGTTAGTTGTTTATATGAAAAAAGGGAGAAATCCAACCACTTGAAGTTCGCAAAAAAGTATTTTTTAAACTACTTTTAAAGTAGTTCCATTTCCGAAAGGGTTGTGTACGCTGGCCTTCTCTATAAGAGCAATTGTTTCATTTAGCGAATTTTTCTATAGCCCTTGCTTAAACGGGGTTTTCGTTTTAGCCCCAAAAATTCTACTAACCGGGATTATTATAAAAGACTATCCGGGTTAAAGTGTTTGAATTTTCAGCATTTTGCTCAGCTCTTACCTCCAGGAAGTACCTACTCTACAGGCACTCATTACCCAACTTTTAATTGTGAAAGCGACAACTTAAACCCACACCAATTTTAATAAAATTTATTGTACATTTTATGAACAACTCAAAACAAACTATAAGGATTTTGATTAGTGGTCCTAACATTACACACATGACTGTACACTAGGGTGGTCCAATAACAGTAAAGTCGGAATTGTAATGCTCTCACCCGCTAGGGTTGTTTTATATCGAAAAAAGTATACCCCTATCTTTTATTTTGAAATCAAGAAATATTTAGCGGTAGCTCAAAGCGCTCAAAGTTTTCCATATTTTTTATATGGCAAAAACAACTTTTCGTAGAATGGTATCGAATTCTTAAAAATTCATATTTTTCCAATGAAAAACCATGGAGACTTCCAAAAACAATACCCAACTGTTTATTTAACCATTTATTGATACTAACGACTTTTTATTGGTCGCCCCATTGCATTTTTCGGGGTTTTTGTGAGTTTTTGGCGGACCTATAAATTATAGCTGCAATGAAAAATGGTTAAATAAACTATTGCGTATTATTATTGGGAATCTGCTGCAGATAAACAGAGTTTTCTGGTAGAAAAATATTGATTTTTAACTATACTATACCATTTCTACGAAAAGTTGATTTTTCCCCATATAAAATACATGGAAAACTTTGGGCGCTTTGAGCGACCTCTAAATATTTTTTGATTTCAAAATAAATAAATAAGGGTATATTTTTTTGCGGTATAGAATAATCCCAGGGGGTGAGAGCATAAAAATTCCGACACTACTTTTTCACATACATTTTTGGACCACCCTGCTGTACACATAGATACATATGTCACATATAACTGCATATATTTTAACTTTGTTTTTGCGTATAATTTTGTAATTGCATCAACACTTTTGTGTTTTATTTATAAGATTTGCATTAATTTAAAAGTTACAAAAAAATTGCTGGTCGTAAAATGTATGTGGGTGGGTACCTATGTACATAATATATATTTGTTGTTGGGGTTATAATATCATTCATGTACTGTTATTTGCAACTGTTCTCACTTCATGGTTCGGAAGATGTGGTTGCTTAATTTGCATCTCCAAAGCTGTCTGGTACATACATATAATTAAATATATGCATACATACATATGCATGTATGTATGTACGTACGTATTTATAATATATGTAGTCGCGCATGTGCGCATGATCTTTGTTAGCCCGGCTTATGACCGCTTGACTGGTTGGCCAGTTAAAAATAAAAGTCAAAGTAGGTTATTTTGAGGTCATTCACTCCACTATACAGTTTGTGTGCACCTAACTGTTTATGTTTAGTGACTATTGAACTTGGCCGCCTATGCTACGATCTTTTAGACTTTTAGAAACGGTGTCAATTGGTTTTCTCTCTGTCCCAGCTGAAAGTACTGGACCTTAGGGTGGATAAGTCTTCTACTGTGCTACTCTCCATAATAAGACTTTTGTAGGTATTTTCAAATCGGTTTCCGTAAATCTTATTTTTTCCAAAATATATTGGCTCTTAAAATGTAATAAATTTTTAATTCCGGCAGAAAAGGCGCAACGTTGTTTTTGGTGATGGACCCTATTGTGTCACTAAAACTAGTTTTTTCATGAAATTCTCGTTTTTTGCCCCTACCTCGAAAATAACAAGATCTAGGGAAAAAATATGAATAAAAAAATTAGTGTACATTTCATTTCCTATAAAAAAAAATTCCCACCAACAAATCGCTAATATCCACATTTCTTGGGATATTGGACTTTGAAGTTGATCAACCATTTCTACAATTTAGCTTAATAGTCCATGAAAATTCCACAATACCTCAACTTTAAAGCCCAATACCTCCTCAAGAAATATCGACGTTAGCGATTTTGTGTTCTCAAACTTTTTTGTATGAAATCGAAAGTCCTACAAGTGTTTTATTTATATTTTTTCTGTAGCTGTTCTTATTTTCGAGATAGAGGCAAAAAAACGAGAATTTCATGGAAAAATTGGTTCTAGTGACCCGCACTTCCTCGCTGGTGGGAGTTGGGATTACACCGCAATGAACACTTTTGTAGAGCATTCAGTTCTAAAGAAAACCAAGATTATACCATAAAATGTTTCTGAGCTGTAGACTTTTTAAGAAAAAAAACTCTAAGGGCCATTTTCTAATGTAAGCAGTAAAGTTGCCTTTACTAACAGGGCAGATAAATTGCTCCTCACTTTAAAGTGTTTTAATTTTCTTATCTTACCGGTAAAAATAAATTTGTTATTTCGTAGAGTGAAACTTCACTACAGTTCCGAGAGTGAAACTTCACTACATTCGTCATATAATTTCAAAGGTTGGCAATGCAACATAAGCAAATATAGAGCAAGAGCAACTGTTAGCAAAAACCAAAACCTTTGGTTGAAATATCTAATATAGCTGGCTCATGAACCAAAACCAAACCAAAATTTAAAGTTGGGTACAAATTTTAAAGGTTGCATCGGGTGAGCAACAGTTTATCGATTCGAGAATTTAATGCGCTGATGAGAAAACGAAAACTCGTATATCGGGACGATAAAGTGGCCGGTAAACTAAAGGTTAGATGAGAAAACGGCCCTAAGTTTACGTGTGTTTTCTACAAAATTTCGAGGTAGGAGTGAAAAAAAAACAATAGTCGCAATAAAAATCGCCCTAATGTACATATGTATGTGCATCTGCATGTATCGTATCACTAGTTTCGAGTGAAAAGCTGCTAACAGTCCTCTTACACGATATGTATTTGCATGTGTAGATGATAATTTTTTGTATCTACTCGTATGTACCATATCGAGCCCTAACCGCCAAAATAACGTAAGCGACATTTTTCAAAATTTTCTTTTTTATGCAGAAACATTCCTAGAGCATCTAGATGCATTTCTGCATCAAAAATAAATTTTGAAAAAAATGTCGCTTACGTTAATTTGGCGGTTAGGGCTCGATATATTAGAACGCGAGCAAAATTAAAAGCATGGCATTCGAAAAAATCGGTCTACTTTCAGTTAAGCGTTTTACCAAGTCAAAAAAGGCAGAGAAAATTCGATAAGCCCGAAGAAAGACAGAAACTGTTCATTAACATCGAATTATACCGATTCTATCCCATTGTCGTTTTAAACGTGCAGGTCTCATTCAAGTTAATGCTTGTTAAATTTTCTGGCAAAAGCAAATAAACTTGTTTCTGCCTACTTCAATTTCAATTTAGTGAACTGAAGAACTCATTACTAACCAATCTTCATCTAGTGATCTTCCAAATAAGAGCGGTGATGGTGAAAAGATTTTATTTCAGGCATTAAGACATTTAGAAACATTTAAAATTAAATTAAAATGTTCGACTATATGAGAAAGAAGTGATCATTAAATATATACATATATTTGATTAAAGAAGCAGATAATTAACACTACCTCGAGTTCATTGAACTCGATTTCTTTTATTTTTTTCAAATGGTATATGGATATGCATGCATAAATCAGTGAGATTTTCCTTGTTCTGTATTGCTTACATCTTCCTTTAACTACTTCACTAAGAAGAATTGCTTCTGCAAAAAAAAAACGATCACATCGACCCATTCACTTGTCAGCGAAATAACAACAATACAATTTATTGGCTTTGAAATGAAAGCGGCCTTAAACGCCCAGCATAAAGAGCTATTCATTTATTTGACTATAGTTTACGACTTTGTTGATGTTTTCAATGATTAAAATTAATAGCATCGCATTAACAAAAATTTAAGCTGTTACGAAACATATTCGAAGCTCATAAACGACATTAGGATCAACTAGTCAATCATACACGTGTAGAAAAAAAATAATAATGAGGAATGAGAATTGGAAATGAATCTCAGTAAGTCAGCTAATTTCATCCAATAGTAAATATAATATAAAAAGTCGTCGATTTTTTCAAAGTAGATATGTAGTTTAATCAATCAATTTAAATTGAATTTGTTAGGTGTTGCGGTTTTACATATTCGGCATTCGATTATTCGCCTTTTTTCCAAAACCGGTTGTCGAGTTATTCGAAAAATTACAATTTGAAAAAATCGGTTGCCGATTTTGAAATAAAGAAAAGTAAACCAGATTTATTTTATATAGTTCTTCTACCGTGAAAATGGGTATCTTCGTATAAAGTCATGACCAAAAATTACAATAAAACTATTAACTTTTTACTGTTATATTAAGAAAAGAGCAAAGCAAAATAAGTACAAAGTTTTTCTATATCAACATTAAAACAAACAAAAATCAGTGAAAAATTTACGTATGGTCCTTTTTTAATACTTTGTGAGGGCTTAGAGATGCCTACTGCCACTCGAGATATCCCTAGTTAAATTTTTGGATCCAGCATCATCAACAGAAGTTTTTTTCTTGAAGCTGTCGCCCCTCGGCAGACAATGGCAGCCATCCGAGTGTACTTCTGCCCAGTGTGGCCAGTTTAGTAATTTTCCAGGTAGATTTAGCTGGTTGCGATAGAAAACAGCGGGAGAAAATTCGGTTTAGCCGGCAGCCGATTTTTTAGCCGCTTTGCAAAAAGAAAGTTAGCCGGTTTACCCGAGTCGAGAGCGATCTTTGCCTTATTTTCTTAAAATTCAAACATATGCACATAAAGGTCTAAATTTTTTCAAATTTAGCGACCCAAAATCTATTAGAAACTGGAGCCTTATCTCGGAGAAAATTTTCATGGTCGGACTGTCTTAAGTATATAAAATTGAAATAATGAAAATTCTTCTATTGTTTTGTTTTGAAAGTTGAATTAAATTATTGTATACCCAAGTGGAATGAAATTTAAAAATGGTTGGGCAAGGAAATATTTAGTTTGACAATTTACAATATTGTTGATGTGTTCAGGTTGAATAAGTTAAATGAATTATAAAAAGATGGTTATCAGTCGAAATCGGCTTGAAACCGTTTATTTCTGAACTATATTTATTTACTAGTATGGCCACGTGTTTAAAATATCAAATTCAACTTCATCACTTGCTTGAAATAATTATAAAAATGTCATACGAAAGATATTTAAGAATATTTTAGTTTGAAATTTTTTTGAAGAGGTTGCCGCTGTTCTGAAAGTCGAATTTAGTTTAATTATACACAAATCATATGCAATTTTAAAATCTGGGTATCAAACGAACGACTGTTAAGAAAAATATCGCATGGCAGCGAACGCGATCAATTACAGATCGTTTGCAACCTATAAATATCCGGGGAATTTTTGCATATGCAGGTGACTTAATTATCCTGGTCGTAGGGAAGTTCATTTCGTTGGTAAGTAAAATACTAAAATCTCTAGTAAATACTAAGAGCGCTCTGAGATTTGAAACCTCTGATAGACTGTGAACAAATGGCAATTGGACGTCTTCTCTCAATAACTGTCTATGTGAAAGGCTTAAAGACGCTAAGAATACTGCAGTATTATTTCCAGGAAATTGACATAGCTATAAGTATGGTCGACTAACTTCATCATAACTCAGCTTTGAATGGGGCCGTCAAACTACTATCGTTTTCTTATCTCCCCTTAGTATTTGTACGATGAGCGAAGGTTAAATTTTTCAGTAGAAAAGTTAATAATTAAATCTAGGTACGATATGGTACACAACTTCACCTTTAAATTTTTTTTACGTATTTACGTTTGCTTTAAATTACAGAGTTGTAGATTTTGAAATCGAAAAGATATTGTCACTAGACACGAAAGATGACGGCGAGCTCAAAAGTTGACGGCGAAAAAAGACGCATAAAAAAACTGCAGCGTCAAAGACTCTTAACATACTTCGCCGAAGTTTTTCACAAGCATCTTTTTTCGCAAAATTTTTTTACGCGCCTTTTTTCGCCGTCAAAACACTAGCGCGCCTTTATTTGTGTGTAGTGACGATATACAAATGTACAATATTCCCAGGAGTTTTCTCCCGGTGTAAGTAAGTACCGTAGTAGTAGCAGTAAATCTCACAATGGAGACATAGTATAAATACACGAAACAAATCAAATTCGCTCCTCCGCAACTACTACCTGATATTTGCCCTTAAACTCCTTTTACTGATGAAAAATTTGCTAAGCTAAGTTATTAAATGTTTTATTTTTTCGTGATACCTACCTTATTCTACACTAGCAGTCGCTTTTTTGAAGATTGTTTATAACGTATGGAAAGGAAAATGTAGTAGCGCTAGAAGAGATGTTAAATATGATTCATATTATATGAATGATTCATTTGCCGTTTGGAATGGATTCGTGCAGATGTCTAATATGTACATACATATGCATGTACATATGTACTTTATTATAACAGTATTTTTAAATTAATACTGCTTGATAGAATTAAAACAAATCTTGTTTATTTATTTATTAGTGCAAAAATAAGTATATTTTCTATGCTTTTCGACTTGGTTCGGGTGAATATATGTACATACATCTGTGTGTTAAATAAATTAAAGAAATAAAGTTAAGAATCCAGTTTAGTTCCCTTTGCAAATTTGTTCACACTTGAATCACTTTTTTATGATACTAAAAAATATTTGATCAATGGTGGAGAAATTGCATTCATGAATTAATGTTTTTTTTTTTTAATACAAAAAGCCGGTAAATGTATATACATATGTATATGTATATATGTATGTCAAACAAAAGAGTCGAAAGAAGAACTTTTTGTTAGAAATTAGAAAACTCGATTTCATTGCCTCACAAAGTATTTCTATAACCTTTATGCTCACTAAAATTTAATTAAATTGATCAAATTAAATTTCCTTTAATTGCAGCACAAACCAAAACCTCCTATAGGTAAATCCCTACACCTTTTCTATTGAAATGTTTGAACGGAGGCAAGGCTCAGCGATTACACAAATTTCGAAACTTTTGCCAATATGTTTCCTAATATGTTCACTGGCCATCGGTTGTACCAATTCCGAGGTGTATACGGCGTTGGCAGAGATGGAGGAACTTCTTGAGACTGAATCGGTATTAATAACCAATTTAGAGGGTTATCTCAAAGTGCAACAACAAAAGTTGGACTACCTCAAGACGTAAGTACCGATTCTATATATGTACATTTTACATCAATATGTACACATATAATTAAATTATTATTTGTAGGGCTCGGAGTTTTATGCATTTACATACATATATATATTGTTTTATTTTTTGAAGTCACTATTCAAGGTGTGCAGGGTGAATTTGGGAAAAAATCGAGAAAAATTTGGACACCATTCTACAAAAAATAAGGGGTTTAAGGAACTTAAGGGATTATCTGGTGTGCTAAGTAGCTCCAATGAACTAGCTTGCTTCAAGTATGCCCCAATCACCAGTGTTGACGTAGAAAGAACGTTCTCCTTATAAAAAACATTTTGCGGCCAAATAGGGAAAGCTTTAACTTTGAAAATTTTTAAGAACTATGTAATGTGGAACGATTTTACGTCGTTCCACATTACATCACACTCCTACCCTGTCGGAAACACCAACAACGAAAATGAGAATTTTAAGAACTACATATTTCTCTGGTTTGCCAATAAAGCCCTGAACAAAGCGAATTAAAAAAAAAAAATTGGAATAGAAATATGTATTTTTAATGTATTATAAATGAATTTTTTACTTTTAACTTTGCTTACTTTTTTAATAAATACTTTAAAATTGTAGATATATATTTATTTAATTTTGAGTTTTTCGTGGCACTAAAAATTATAATATATCCTTGTGTTTATTATAAATTTTTACCTAATAACACTGTACAGCACTCGGCTGGGTATTTGACCAAACCAACTTATTTTAAGAGTCATAAGTAAAAAAAGTAATTTCTCCGTTTTTCGAAGTTAGCCTCCGAAATCGAGATATGGGCCATCGAAGTTCGAAATTGGACCTTTGGTAAAAAATTATTTTTAATTATTGCATATAAACAGCAAAAAACTAAAAATACAGACGTGGTCCGCCTTTTACTCTTATTTATATAATATCTACCTTTTTTTTGTGAAAACTTATATTACAAGGGTCAAAGGTCAGATTTTGTTGCGGCAAATATTAAAGCTGATTTTTATTGAATTTTCGGTGCTGATTACGAATCCGTGAGTATAAATTTTCCATTGGCTCAAGATTTTGAGAAAAACTAGGTCAAAGTGTTAAAAAATCTCGTTTTGTGGCAATATTTTAGAAGTTCTAGCAAAGACACAAATTGTGATATTAGACTTGAATTATAGCTAGAAGTCTCAACTAATTTCTGTGAAAATATCATCCCATCACCATGACATGGTTGGTCACTTATAGTCATTTATTGAACAGCAAAAACTGATTTTGTGCGAAGTTTGAGTACCCACCGCAATTAAACAAAAGGCCATAGAGTCTTCCACTTAGGCTCAAATTAAGGCTTGACCCTTCGAGTACAATCCCTTAAAATGTTATCCCTGAACATTAACCCTAAGGTCACTTATAGTTATTTATTCAACAGCAAAAACTGATTTTGGTAAAATTAAATTTTTTTTCAATAGCACAGTTTTCTAGTATTTTTATATTGTTCAATAAATGACTATTAGTGACCATGAGGTCAATTTGCAGGGATAATATTTTCATGGATAGTAGTCGAGAGTTGTAGCTTTATTTTAAGCCTAAGCGAAAGGTTCTATCACCTTTTGTTTTTTTTTTTTTGCTAGGCCTTCTATAATATTGCAACGCTATTTTTTTTAAACTCTGACCTCGTTTTTCTCAAAATCTGGGGCTGATGGAGACTTTATACTTTCGGATTTGTAATCAGCTCAAAGAAGTCTATTAGCTTTAACATTTACCGCAACAAAATCACTTACTTTTGTGTAATATTTTGACGGTTACACTTTTGCTAAGCCTTTGACCGAGCTTTTCCCCTCTAGTTTGTGATGTGCGTCTTGATGATGTTTCACAAATGTAGAGACCTACATTTTTACGCCGCCTCCGAGCGGCAAATGGATTTAATGCGAAACTTTATTATGGCAGAAATGTACCCGGGGGTTTGCCACTGCCAGCCTAGGGGGGCGACCGCAATTAGAAAACCCTTTTTGGACGTTCTGACCAGGGATGAAACTTTGGTGCTACGTAGTGAAATACGCATCTCTATCCACTCGACTACAGCGGCCGTTAACATCTAGCTTTATAAATTGTTGTTTCTTCCCATACAAAAAAAAATGTTCATGCAAATAGCAGTTTTTGAGTTTCTTTATAAATTCGGTATTATGCGTTATATGGCAGGTAGGCGCGGATTCATAACCATTGAGTAAACTTAAATACAAGTGTAGTAAAAATACTGATTTTGATGAGTCAAAAAAATGCGATGTACTGATTTTTCAAAAAAAAAAAAACAAGTCTGGCAACGCTATCCCACACACAGGCATTATTGTGGGCATTTCCTGTCGTTTCAGTACATGTACATATGTATTTGTTGAGACACTCCATATTCTTTTGTTCTCGCTGCAACTCGCAGAGGAAACAAACTTATAAAACCTGATGAGGGCGAATAAACTCCAAACAGCTGACAGCTGCGCATTGCCAATAGCAATGTCCTTACTGCTACTGCTGCGGCTGCTTCAAGAGTCCGTTGCTCCAATGTATGTATTGTCATTGCTTTCGTCATGCAGGTCGATCTTCCACCCGGACTGGTTATAGTTGCTTTCAATGATGTTATTATTTTTACAACAGCTGTTATCGCTATGTTAAGAAATTTCAGTTGTGGCGTGTGCCGCCTTTTTCTAGCTGTTGCTTGATCCTGTTTCACCTATGAAGTATGTATGTATGTGGTATGTGCATAATAGATATGATTTGTCAAACCGATACCTTTCATATCTTAGTTGCACATTTTCTTAGCACGAGCCATTCCTCGCTTTAAAATAATATATTGCGTGCGCAATGTATTGTACGTACATATAAGTACTTATATACGTTTGCAACTAAGATCAAATATGAACAAAAGTCTGGGGAACATCCTGCTGGAGAACAAAACGAGCACAAACTTAAAGTTGAGAGTGAGGCTGGCGTCTGCGTGTTGGCATGAAAAATCATTTCAGTGAGAACCGTGATTGTTAATTCTTAGCCAGATGAGAGGTTGATCATTTCAACTTTCAGATCATTTATAATTAGGATGAATTGTCCGTTTATGGAACAATGTTTCATTTTCTGTGCAAGAAAAGTTCGTGCCTTTAGTCTTTCGTTTGACTTAATTTGCATAATTATCTTTCAGTTCTTTTTTGATTCATTTAAATTTTGAAATATTTCAAACTAATGCAGCGCTA
This sequence comes from Rhagoletis zephyria, assembly GCF_001687245.7. NCBI lineage: Eukaryota > Metazoa > Arthropoda > Insecta > Diptera > Tephritidae > Rhagoletis > Rhagoletis zephyria. Next base: position 12,429 of record NW_016169311.1, read on the forward strand.
TGAGAAAAATGTTGCTCCCGCTTGCACTGTTCGCGAATAGTTCAGGGAAATTTGTTCCCGTTTTGTTCTCTGTCAGATCGTTTTTGCGGCCTTAATTCCCTATTTGTTCGACGAGAAAATATTCATTCGACTTTTGTTCCCGTTTTGTTCTTTGCCAAAACGTTCCGGAGACTTTTTTTCCTTTTTATACCTTTCATGAGCATGAAATGGTATTATAACTTTGGTCCGATGTTTGTAAGTACCAGAACAAAAAGAGATAGACCCATTAAAATGTATACTTATATGATCAGAACGTCGAGCTGAGTTGATTTA
>NW_016169311.1:12865-17667 GCF_001687245.7 Rhagoletis zephyria
AAGATGGGGTCACTATAACCTGCAGACCCCATACAACTGATTGTTCAGACCTCCTTGAGGTCTTTTATCATAACTCCTCCATTTATGCAGCTAGGAACATGAAATTTCGCACCATTTTCACTCATTATTAACAGAATACTTACAGTGAAAATCAAAAGGATCGGGTGACTACAACATATATCTTCCATACATCTGATTGTTCAGATATGGGATTTTACTGTAAAACTCCTTTATTTGAACAGCTAAAACCGATAAATTTCGTAAGATATTTTATAAATAATAATACAAAGTCTACTGAGAAAATCGTCAAAATCTATGCTGTATAAGCTTTATCTCCTATAGCACTGATTGTTCAGACACCAGTTTTTGCCATATATCTCCTTTATGTAGGAAACTAAACCCAATAAATTGTGTTACCGGTTTACATACCGATCACATAGCAGTGAAAATCACAGATTGGTGCCATATAAAGTATATCTCCCATATATAAGTATGTAACTCCTCTATCGATGTATGCAGATGTATTCAAAAGCAGTAATCTCTCAAAGTAAAATTTGCAGATGTTCATGAAAGGTATGAAGCCTTCGGCATAGCCGAAGACAGCGCTGCTCTTACTTGTTTTCTCTTAAAAATCTTACCAAAAGTACTTTGTTCACCTTGGGAACGTTTCCAAGGGTTTTTTCGTTATATAATTCCCCTTTGCGAACGCTCTCAACAGTTTTGTTCTCGCTTTCGTTCTTGTGAAAACATTATCGAAGGTTTTGTTTCGATCATACCTTTTTTTTCGTCCTTTGCTTAAAAGTACTCAGTGATGAACATTTATCTCTAGCGAAAAATTAAAATTTTACTGATTTTACTGAAGTAGAGCATGTCCTACAGAAATGGCTTTTAACTTAGCGTTGAAATCATATTTCCATTATCATCTGGTCTGGCAAAATTATGCATAGAAAGCTCGATAAATAAAATATTTGCTCTTAAGTATGCGCTGGCTTTAGTGCTACCACGCGGATCGTTGAAACCTTCTACTCAAACCATCATGCGAGTTTCGGATGTATGTACCACCTGTTGCAATTTCGCCTGCTTTCTCATTCAGTATATTCAGGTGCCCCGGAACCCACACCAAATGAAGAGCAGATTGCGCAGCCATCCATTTTAGAAATCTGTGACAGTCCACTACGGATGCCTATGGCAGGAAGCTGAAGTGAGGGGATATTGTACTTCCTGGTAAAAAGCAACAGTTCGAGTTTGTCTGGGCTAACACCCAGGTCTTTCTCCTTGATCCATCTTTCAATTAATCTTAGTTTGTCCTGCATGATATTACGCAGAGTTTGTGGAACTCCTTTAAGCACAATGGCTCGTGCTCCGAGCGTTCAATACAAAAGAATATTCTTAATGGACCTACATAGTATAGCATTTTAAATAAATACTTACAGAAGTGGAAACATTATCTTATATTTGCACTCTTCATTATGTCAACACTGCCTTTCGCGAACACCGCTTAGCGTGAACACTCTTTTTCTTAACATTGCTACTCTCCACCATGAACAAATTAATATAGCCCTATATATAAAAAGTTGTCATACAAATAATCTACATTTTACGACATAGAATTAAGTCAGCCGCTCTTTTCCGCCTTTGCGGAGTGCTTATGGCAATCAATGCGAGTTCTTACAGAAAAAATTTGACAATTAATAATCTAAGATTTGAATGTATAAACGGGGTGATTATTTAACAAACTAGATTTGTGAGCTTGCTTTAGGTTTATTGGGGCAGAATTGTTTTTCGCCTTCATTTTCCACATCTGCAAACATGAACAACTTCCCACTCCATTGGTTATGACTAGTTCAAGTTATCGCGAGTGAACTATACCGAATAAATTCTAATACCGTATTTATGTTTGCGTAATTGTCATCACTGCATCCCCTTAAATAGCTATCATTAGCTATCGGTAATCCGACACCAAATTGTGTTGGAGGCATCGTCCGTGCCTACGGCTGCGCAAACTGATCAAATAAATGCCCTTAGTACAATCCTAACAAAGCGATGGCGTGAAACGACTTTTTGAATGATTTACCAAGCTTGAGAGCGAGCGTACAGCCATTTCCACCCATGAAAATAAAAACATACTGCCAGAACTTACTTTAGAAAATCCTAGTTATGTACAAATAATAGCCTACCATTGAAAAAGCAACAGCGAAAGCGGCGGGAGGGGAACCCTAAAGCGAACGTATTGTGATTAAAATATCGTAACGGTCGGTTTTGTGTGGAGAGAAGTAGAAACTTTGCTCATAATGCCGATTTTTTTTTGGTTTTGTATTCAACTATGTATGTGTGCACAGTGAGCGTCAAAAATAAGTATACCCTGATGTTTCGACGATTTAATTTATTTAAATTTTCCGTAACAAATTTTTCTTTTTTTAAATGCAGTCAACAACAAAAACCACAAAACTAATTATTTTTAATTATATTCAACAATTTATATTGAGCTCGAGGCCGTTTTAAATGAAAATTTTTATTGTGGAAAAGCAACAATAATTTGAAAAAATGGTAGAAGTGATAGCTATTTCGGAAATCACCACATTTCCTCATCAGACTTCTTTCAGTAGGATTCGAACCGACGATCCCACTGACTCAGCCAGTTGCCTATGCACCGTGCTAAATGTTGAATATAATTGTTATAAAGGCCAAAAAATAACAAAAACAATTATTTTTAAATTTGTAATTCCCCTCTGAGGTACCACATTTCAGATAAAATCGTCCAAACGTCAGGGTATTTTTATATATATATATATATATATATATGTCATCAAGCTCCGATTGAGAGTCCGTTTCTCATTTATTAATTGTTACTCAGCTTATGTTAAATTTTTGTTTGGAATTAATTGTGCAAAAGAAGCTGAATAACGCTTGCAACATTTAAAATCTGACTATATTCGGTTATGTTTCCTTCAACAATTAAAAACTGTATTTGGACGTAGACTATTAAGTGCCGGCTGCGCTTGCGTACACAAAGAACACTCATGGCTAAGCAAGCGCCGGGGGTGGATCGCGTTAAAGGAGAGAGAAGTTTGAGAATTTATCTACATAAATACATATATACAAACATAAAAACCACCCTACGAAATTGAGTTTGCCTCCCGAGTCAATGACATAGAAAAAACACACACACAGTTATTTATAACACCTTATAAAATAGGAATCCCAACGAACACTACAACCGCACACTAAAACATATTCGTCGTCAGCTTATTAAAAATGCCTAAGTTGATAACTAATGGCATTCTAAACTGGTCTCTTCGAAGTGCGGTGATTTTGGGATGTGAAGTGTGGACCTGGTCTTCACCGTGGCACAAATTATGCTCAGCCACTTCCTGTCCACAGCGCTTGATTATCCTGCGCAGCCCAGTAAAAAGCCTTCAAAAAATGCGTGCTTTATGCATTGCAAGTTAAAGTAGTGCTTTGGTTATCCTTGTTAATATTTCCCAGGGTTTAACCTGTCCATCTCTTTCACATTTGTTCAGTAATCTTGCGGCTCTTTCTTTATTCTTCTTCATGGAACACCATTGATGGGTTTTGGACTCATCAGTCGCTGTGCAGCCTTTTTCCTCTCTAGAAGATCTAATGCTTCATTGCCCATGATTCCATTATATTCCGATGCAAAAATAGATAAACCCGTTTCCTGGATGTAATGAGTGGTAAGAGCTAAAGGCGATCTGAAGATTTTAGGTTATCTTGAGTGCTTTCAAAGCGAAGGACGTCAAACTGTACTTATACATACAGACATAAATACATACGTGTTGATTGGTCACTCCACTTTCAGAACGAATCGCCATAGTTCATGCAATGAACCCTAGCTTAGCTAAAAAAGCCAGATTTAACTTGCCACAGACTCTGCTCCGACGACATGGTTGGTCCTGGATACATTAGATACCTGTCCGGAGTTTTCAACGAGAACATTTCATCAAGGATAACTTCCAGATATTTGAGCTCTTTAGAAAGGTATCCACATATTTTCAATTTTTGGCGACCATATTCAGAGCACTACTTAGGTTTGAGACATTATCAAGCAAAATTCTGGTTAAAATGGCAACCCCATCCACGTTGTTCTGAATATCGAAGCCCTTGTCACTCACATGTAGTTCGCCTCCTACGATAAAATATTATAGCCTGGAGATCCTTCCCCCATATGAACATCCTTTCATTGTCAAGAAACTGATTCGTTGGGTATCTAAAGCAAACTTTTTGTATTTAAGACGCGTATAGCACGGAAAGGTTTTTTTTACCATCCTTCCAGGCCTCTTTCGAATCTCCTGCGCAAGGACGTTTTATACCAATCTGCCTGTGGTTTTCGTCAAATCTAAATGTTTATTGGGATTTTATTCAAAATTGGATTCATTTGTAGATAAGTATGTATGTATGTATGTATGCGAGTGTACTTTGTTGGGAGATATACATATGTATGTGTGTATGCAAGTCGGTCTTAGCTGGTGCCACTGGCAGCGCACGTCAACAAGCTGCTGGCGGCCAAGCAGCCAAGCAGCCGTTGCAGGAGCAGATGTTTCCTATTGAGACGACTAAGCGCGCGCCGAAGCAAATGCCTTGGCACTGTCAACATATGTACATATATACATATTTCATTTCATTCATACATATGTACATAAAATTGTATATTGTGCATACAAAAGTTTGTGTTTTTGATAATCAGCGGTACAACTCAGTCCGCAGTGTTATTTAGCACAACTATTAATACACTGAGGGTACGCTCACCGCCGCACCACCAGCAGGCAGCCTTGTGGCACAAT
>NW_016169312.1:0-17666 GCF_001687245.7 Rhagoletis zephyria
TTCATTCCACAACAAAAAAAAAGAAAAATATAATTCCTAAACTTTTGCAAAACTCGAGAAAATTCAGCAAATTTTCAACTTTTTAATCAGATTTTCTAGAATTTTAAGGAGTGTTTTTATGTTTTTTGTTGTAGAATGAACCAAATTTTTGTACAATATTGGCGGAAAAATATTAGAATAAAAATTGTTGCATATATTGTGAAAAATTTACTGTGCCAATACTTTGTATCGGCAGTGTATTTATTTTCTAAATTTTTTATTTTTATTTTTCATTTAACGTGCATAACGTGCATCATATTCGAATAACAAACAAAAAAAATACGTTTAAATTTTAAACAGATGCGTTATTCGATTAATAATATACATCTGTACATAGGTGCGTTAGAGCTAGTAATCTAAGCTGAAACAGGATGAAAATGGCATAAGCGACTCTGCGGCTGTGGTTGCAAACTCAGAGGCATCCCGAATTTCCTATTGCGTTTTATCAAAAATTTAACCAACCGAAGAATCTTCTTTGATATTCCGCACTTTGTCGCATAAGTTACTGTCATTCTTATCGAAATAGTCCCTAATTGCTGTATAGCTTTCGTATCATAAAGACGTGACGTCTTGGGGGAATAGTTCTTCCCGAGAGCGAATAAAAATTCGAAAAAATAGCGATATCATCGTCGTGATTTTCACAGAAATGTCGTATTCAATTAATAAATTCCGCAATAGAAAATATTGAAAATGCTGGCCGGCATTATGCACTAATGGTTTTGTATAAATATAACGAAGCGTATGTTTATGTTTCCAGTTCCTCTTCTTCCATCGGTGCTCCTTCTATTTCAGCATCAGCTAAAATTTCTGCCTTGTTCAGTGCTTCTAACGTGTTTCGTTTAACCAGGTTTTGTAACCCAAGTGGTAAAGAAAGCGTTGCACGATATATAGCATCAAAAAAACTACGCAAGCACTTTTCTTTTTCAGTCATATTTTCTTCATTGATTGCCGGAATATCCATTAACACATTTTCGGCAGGCGTCTGTGTCGCAGCAGATGAGCTGACAGCCGCAATTGTTATTGCCGTTGAGTGCTCTTTAGATGATATTTTCCTTTCATTTTTGCGTAGAACGATTGGTTTCGCCAATTCAATAAGTCTTTCCAATTCGGGGTCGCTATTTTTATCTCTAAATGGCGCAATAAAATGCATGTCGCTGTAGTAATTCCATTTGCTGGTGGCATCAGTAGTTTGCTCCTGTGGTAGTGAAATCTCATTCTCTTCATAATGGGTACGTACAAATCGTAATACTTCTTTGCGATAGAACTTCATAAAAGAAGCATATAGACCGTTCCAAGCTTGTTTAGCTTCCGCTCCTGCAAGGAATGTTTTTGAAATTCATGGTATTGACAAGAAAAACCAACTTACCATCCTTATAATCACACTCGAATGCCACGATTTCCCATGTTCTACGTTTTAAATTCNCTGTGGTAGTGAAATCTCATTCTCTTCATAATGGGTACGTACAAATCGTAGTACTTCTTTGCGATAGAACTTCATAAAAGAAGCATATAGACCGTTCCAAGCTTGTTTAGCTTCCGCTCCTGCAAGGAATGCTTTTGAAATTCATGGTATTGACAAGAAAAACCAACTTACCATCCTTATAATCGCACTCGAATGCCACGATTTCCCATGTTCTACGTTTTAAATTTTCATCTTTGTATAAGGCTTGTCGAAAATCATATAAATATTCATTGCTTCGCACTGCATCTATCAGCGACAACAATTGTGGATCCTTTTTCGGATCCTTGTTTAGTGACATTTTTTTACCTTCCAGTAATTTGTCTCAAAACTAGCGAACTTCAATATGTATTAACCATTTCATTCAAATGTATATGCAGATATAAGATTGAAAAGAGGAAATTAGTTTATTCACGTAGTATAAACGCCGGCAATAAACAAAACCATCGGCAGATAAACGAATTAGGGATGTCGGTAAACATCGATGCATCGAAAATATCGATGTTTTGCTGCGATACATCGAAATTTTTCCACTCGATGTATAAATAGTCGATGTATCGATGCATCGATGTTTTTTTTTTAACTGACATCTGTACTATATTGAACCATCATTCCAGCTTTTTAATTATATAAAAAAGAGAAGTGACTTTGACCGAAAAATTTACATGGCTCCAAAAAGTTCCGTTAGCAACATAATTAGCTTAGTTGCGGTAATTCATCTCTAACTTTGTACAATTTTGCTAATAATATATTTTGTTGTGAAACTTTATCTGAAAAATCTTATGCAAATCGATGCATCAAAAAATATCGATGTACATTTCGATGCATAGATAAGAAAGACATGTATGTATTTTTCACTGGCATCCTAAAATGAATTTAAAGGGCGTGTCAGATGAGCAAAAGTGTTGCCAGATATCCCTTTTTTGGGAAATTTCCAAAAACTCAGCTGTTAAAGCAAGACCGTAGAAAAATAGAAGCAAACAGAGAGAAAGAGAGAAAATTATGGAAAAAACATCGATGAACTGTCAAAGCGAATAACACAGGACAATGCTCGAAATTAATCGAACAACTTAATTGACAGTGCCCGTGGCAACTTAAGGGGTCTTAACCTTAAACTTGTAAAAGCCTCGCAAACCTCTAAAGCTCGTAAATTTACAAGCCTCGTAAAAGAACTTTCAAAATTTGTATGGTGCTCTATTTACGAACCCCTCTTAAATTTACGAGGCATATTTGATGCGCAAACAATCTCGTAAATTTCAGTGTTGCGGAGGGGCCGAAATTTTTATACTAAAATGTATGATAAAACAATGAAAATAAATGAAAAAAATAATACGCGAATAAAATGAACGAATTTCATGCACTAACTGTATTGACTTAGGTTTTCTGCTAATTCTCGACAATTTTAATTGTATTTTAGCCAAGAGTGATAGAGACAAGATGGCGGGATGTTATGAAAATAGTACGAAACAAAAATTGCTTCACAAAATCCTGGTTGATCTTTCAAACAGTCACCTTACGCACCTATTTACACCTTTTCACAAAAGGGCCTTTCCCATAAAAGCCTCGTAAACTTAAGAGTTTTACACGGTTTAAGACTTTACGAGTTTAAGGAAATCCCCTATTAGAGTAAAGGGTGCATTAAATGATTTATGTGGAACGAAAAAAGTGTATCAAAGTCGAAGTTTTGGACACATGGCTATACAAATTAACTAAGTAGCCGCGCACCAGCTTAACGAAGTTTACACACGTTAATTATTATTACAGTTACTGTAAGGACTATAAATTGTGAATTTTTACTTATGAGACTTTTAGCCCTTGAAAAAAATGTTTAATTTTCAAATTAATTAAAAAAAAAAAAACACTTGTATTCTTCATTTGGACGGTTGTCATTGGCTTTGGTCAGAAACAAATTATTCTAGTGGCAACCCTGCGTGGTATATATATATATTTTGAAAAGGCTGTCATGGTGAACTTGCGAAACGTAGCCATGATTAACGGGAAAAATTAAACAATTTTTGAAAAATTGCTATATAAAAAACTCTTTTTAACTAATTTAAGAACAAATTAGATCTCTCATTAACACAAAAAAAAAATTGAGTGTGCATTAAACTTATTTTAATAAAATATTTGTAGGATTTATTAGCATTCTCATCACAACTGCATAACAAAATAACTTTGTTGTTTTTGGTACATAGATATGTGGGACAAACTTGACAAAAAGATTTTTGCAATACGTTTTCATTATCCAATTCAAAAAATTCATCATATTCTAGATATGGAGATACTTACCGTTTTATCACTAGAATAAGATGATTTTATCTTTAACCAAAGAACGTAAATGTATAAGAAGCGACAACTCGTTACTTTGGAGACAATGCTTTTATTACAAAGAAATTGATAATTGTAAAACAAACGCAAACAACAAACACAGCTCGGTTGTTAGCTTCACAGAGCTAAATAAACACATCCATAGAGCAAGTATTCAAATGTCAAAGTGTGACATTTCTTAAAAAAAAACATTGGCACAATGAAAAAAGAACAGCAGCCGGATTAGGTGAAATTAGTGGAAATTGACGATTTTTGAAATGCAAGCAAGCAAGCAATGCGATTCACAAACATTCTTTAATATTTGTGGCAATCTTAGAATACTTCGGTGAAATACAAAGATAATTAAATATATTCTTGGATCTGCACGGGGCCCCTGCCACCGCCGTAAACGTAAGTATGACTGTCATCGTCCATATGCAATAAAGTTTCCTCGGTTACATTTTCGGTAACTGCATTCTCCTCCATTATTTGAGCCTGCTCGTATTGCGATGAAACCACAGCTTCTGGCGCATTTGCTTTCTGTTGAACAATTCTACGACGACCCAAGTTTCCAAGGCAGCCTTCAAAAAGAATTTCAGAAATCGCTTTTCGCGCATATATCCGCTGTTCGTGAGACATTTCTTCGTACTGTATGGCCCACGACTTGGCTAATATCTCTGAGGCTTCACTTATAGGACGGCTGGACCGAGATTGTCGTTCATGGCGTGGTTTTGCGTCTGACTTTACTTTTGATGGTGTTTTCGTAATTTTTCTTGTCGTTATCTTTATTGGCTGCTCTGAAAATTCCGGTGGCGTAGATTCTCTGCATGTTGAAAGTACATCCTTGCTGCATAAACTATGTTCTACTAGTTCCAGCTCTTCTAGGGCATCGTCATGCGGCTGAGATGAATCGTCGGTATTGATAATCTCGTGGAAAGTCTCGGCATCCGATTCTCCTTCTATTGTAGATTTTATGTTCTGCTGATTTTGGCTTGCAAACGATAATGTATGAAATTGATTTTGGAATTGTTGTTGAAATGAATTCTCGTCTGCGTACTGGACTGCTTCTAAATGTTCTTCTGACTCAGTTCCATTGTCTGATATGCATTCATATTTGCTAATTTGGCNATACCAATAAAATGATTGAATTACTTGATGTTTGAAATAAATGTTCAATTAAAATTTCTTGCAAGTCGTGATAGCAGCTCTCATGAAAAAATGCTCTATGATTCCCGTATTGAATCGCGAAATTGCTCTTGGGGCTGTACATATATTTATTTCTTCAAGAAAATTTAAACGGCTAACAAACAATAAAAAAATATTTCTTGTGATTCTTCGTGAGAGCTAGATTCCATTACACTTGCTAAATTTTAAGCTTTAAACATACCAAAATTTTCTTTTCCTCATTTGGCAAACGTTTTCGATCCTTGCGAAACTCTTGTGTCTGCAGGAAATTGAGCATGTGAAAGTACCAAAGTGAAGTTGTATATCGTTTGCCCATCCGATAGCTCGTCTTGATCCGTGCACATTCCCGTCGATAATTGGTACGAAAAATGTTTATTTTGCGGAGCACATCTTCTCGACATGCATCCGGATCAATTTCGCGCATTTTCATAACCAACATCTCATAGCCATGTGCCTTACTTTGTCTATCTTTGTACGATGGGTCATTAAGATCCCACAAAGATGGCAAACTTTCGTATAAGGCAAAAAATTCAGTCCAGAAAGCGCGTTTGCCTATCGTTTGTGCATGTTGGCGGGCGTTCGACATTTTGTTGCTTGAAACGGATTCGCGAAGAAAGGTAGAAAAACAACAACAAAAATACCGTGAATCGCTGCTGCAGCGAAATAAAACTTCAATCACACACAATCGGCTTGTCCGTTCGGCTTGATGGCCCAATATCAACTGAGTCAAGCAAATCAAGCAATTTTTTTTCGTTTGCTCTTTCTCTCTTACGACTGCTTAGTTTTGTTTTAATACTCTTTGTTATCGACTCAAAGCGTGTACATACAGTGCACGGACTTCACCCCTTTATTGGTAGATCTACCAACTTTTTTGCTGTATTTTATTTTCGACCATTTTTACCAATAAAGGCTAAAAACTATCGATATTTTCCGGAAAGAAAGCACAGAGATTTAAATGAACGCGGTGCATGCACATTTTGCCATCGAACACACCTAAATTAGAAATTAACTCTGACCATAACAACCAATTTAAAAATGAAATTGCATTTCTATCAGCTGTTTATGTAAATATTTTCCGCTTGCAATACGTTTTTTGTGAGAGACTGCAAATTTTAATCAAAAAATTTTGAAGTGGAGTTACATACAGGTGTAATTATTTGAGCCCCTTTCTAAATTAATACAGGGCCAGAATTACAGCATCCGTAATAGAATCAACTTCTAATCGAAAATCTTTTTCAGATAATCTGAATGAGATAACGGCATTTGATAGCGAGCTCGCTTTTTCAATTTAAAATATATTTAGGAGAAAACATCTGTCATTTTATTTTATTCGATTCGCATCGAGTTTCATTCGATCACGGATGCCGTGATTTGGACTTAATGTCATGTATACGTATTTTGTTGAATGTCTGATTGGCGTGAAATACATTTTTTTGTTCTTTAAAAAATAATACAATTTTTCTAACATTATAACAGGAGTATAGAAACAAAAATTACAACAAATACTTCATTTTGAATTTAAAAACCCCCGAGGCAAAAGTCCAGCTGCTCCGCTAACACCGCCTTACATGAATTCCCCTTGATTTAATTAGTAACAACGTACTAAAAATCTACCAACTTGTACAATTTTTTGTGTGTAAAGTCTAGCACTATTACTTTTTTCGGAGTCCGTGCACTGTGTACAAATGTACATATGTATGCACATAGTGGACTTAGTGGGCACTGTAGATATGTATGTATATATGCACATACATATCGCTACCTTAATTCAGAAAGGCCCTAACCAACACTTTTTTCAAAACTGCGTTTATCACAGATTTTACTAGGATGTACTAAAATATACTTTCAACAAAAATTGCAATGTGTTAGTACAAAAAACCACATCCTACTTTTTAAAAGGCCCTACCTGTTTTTGATACTATTTTTATAATGTTTTTTGCTTCTGTAAAATAAAAAAAAAATTATTGGCTTGGACCTTTGTGAATTATGCATATTTACGGTATTTTATTAATTGCATATAAATTTATTTCAAATTTTAAAAGGAGAAAAGCTATCGTTTTTCCAACGAAGATCGTTTAAGACGGTAATGCTCGTGCGAAGTATTCAGGCCGATTCTGTACAGAAACTCCCCGGGAGTTTTTCTCTTTTCCCTTTCCTCCTATCATGAATAAAAATTCTCTGAGGATTTTTTTATTAAATGGCGGAGTGGAGCTGTCAAAAAAGTGTCGACAACTCTTTGGAAGTTCGAGTTTCCTCCTCCCAAATTTTCGGGGAAAATGCTACTCCCTGGTAGTTAATTATTGGAGGTTTTCTTTTCCAGGAGAAACAAATTCCCAGAGAACAAACTCCCCGGGAGTACTGGGCTGATTAATCCCTAATATTTGCATACCTAGGTACAAACGTTTGTATNGGGAGAAACAAATTCCCAGAGAACAAACTCCCCGGGAGTATTGGGCTGATTAATCCCTAATATTTGCATACCTAGGTACAAACGTTTGTATGAATATATGTACATATCGTCACCTGAAATGCAAAATAACGTAACAACATCGCCACTAAAATGGAAAAAGTCGTGACTATTTTTTTTTTTTTCATAAAACGATGTNCCGCCACTAAAATGGAAAAAGTCGTGACTAATTTTTTTTTTTTCATAAAACGATGTGGGGAGTTGTAATTTGATGAAATCCATCATAGCAATCAAAAAGTGAATTTTGAATTGTTTAATAAGTTACGATTTTTTGCATTTAAGGTGACTATATGTATGTGTGTACTTACATGTATCATACATATGTCTCCTTTGTAATCATCTCATATGTTAACGGTCTTTTTCCTCCTTTTTTGGTCTCGCACTAGAGTGGTCTAGGTCACTGGAGAAACAGTTGAAGTCTTCTTACGTCCGTTAGCATGGCATGTAACATCGTAAACAAGTACAAGTAGTACAAGACACTGTGCTACTTAGAGACAGCGAAGAATCTCTCGTTCGTCCTTGAGTAAAACAAATTATCTGAGTCGATGTCGGGTTGTTATCAATCTTCTAAACTAAACAGCAATAAGGCAAAGACTCGAATACGTTGGTAGCTATGCAAGACCGTTATTCTTAAAATATGTCGCGTCTATATGTTCGCCGGGGATTAGTAGGACGTAGTGGACGACTAGCTAGATCTGTCAGAATGCTGATCGTAGAGAGTTCGCTGGCCTAAACAGNCAGAACAGAAATAAGGCAAAGACTCGAATACGTTGGTAGCTATGCAAGACCGTTATTCTTAAAATATGTCGCGTCTATATGTTCGCCGGGGATTAGTAGGACGTAGTGGACGACTAGCTAGATCTGTCAGAATGCTGATCGTAGAGAGTTCGCTGGCCTAAACAGTGTTACATCGCCGAAACAACAGCCCTTGGTCAGGTAATACCCAAGTTATTCCAGTACGTAGAACCACAGCACCACCTTCACAACGAGGCTCAAGTGCTTCCAGTGAATGAGCACAACGCGATGAGAGCATCGTAAGCAGTTCCTAGTAGTGTCATAGACTTGGGCACTCAAGTAGACACCTGCTAGCTGCAGAGCCCTCGGTTATGCACTTCAGAAGGCATATATGCGAACTAACGGATGAAGTGCCGAGGCTAATACATTTATAAAACAACCTCTGGACCCGACAGCTTACGGACATGCCATAAACGGCATGCACAGGGATTCCCTACGCGTGAATGCCATTTTACCACCTGAAGTGCTCACGACAGAGCTTTGTCTGCCTGGGCAGACACGGGGAAATGGGCTAACTTCGCTCTGGGTACTGCAGCAGGCTTAGCTCGTAGCTGATCAGTATAAACGCAGATGTTCCCAACGAGTACCCGGCATGCAGAGAGTCACCTCACCTCTTCGCGGGACCCCAAAACCACAATCAACTAATGCATCTGTGCCATGGACCAAAGTTGCTCACTTCCTGGGTCTCCTTAAAGTTGAAATTGACGACAAAGATTCAGGCAAGGTTGAGTAGCCACTGCAACAACAACAACAACTATAACTTTTCATACAGAATCAAAATAGCCAATAAGTGTAAAATCTTAAGCCAATAAGTATAAAATCTTAAGCCACTAAGTATAAAATCTTAAGCCAATAAGTATAAAATCTGCAGCAATTCGGAATTTTGTACATACCTTAACCAGTTTTAGTCCCTCANAGTAATACCCAAGTTATTCCAGTACGTAGAACCACAGCACCACCTTCACAACGAGGCTCTAGTGCTCCCAGTGAATGAGCACAACACGACGTAAGCAGTTCCTAATAGAGTGTCACAGACTTGGGCACCCGAGTAGACACCTACTTGCTGCAGAGCCCTCGCCTAGGCGGATTCCTTACCCGTGAATGCCATTTTAGGAACACAACCACCTGAAGTGCTCACGACAGAGCTTTGTCTGCCTGGGCAGACTCGGGGAAATGGGCTAACTTCGCTCTGGGTACTGCAGAAGGCTTAGCTCGTAGCTGATCAGAATAATCGCAGATGTTTCCAAAGAGTGCCCCGCATGCGGAGAGTCATCTCATGACTCACGGCACCTTTTCGCGGGACCCCAAAACCACAATCAACTTACGCATCTATCCCATGGACCAAAGTTGCTCACTTCCTGGGTCTCCTTTAAGTTGAAATTGACGACAAAGATTGAGACAAGGTTGAGTAGCGGCTACAACAACTATAACTTTTTATACAGAATCAAAATAGCCAATAGGTATAAAATCTTAATATCGCTGCAGCAATTCGGAATTTTGTACATACCTTAACCAGTTTTAGTCCCTCATAATTCCATTGCCTAGGTTTTCAATAGTAATTTTTAACATCGTCGTGTAATTACGCCCATTAACTTGCCGTTTTATACATACATATATATGTATGTATTTATGTAGTCAGTTTTAGTTAATTCTCCAATATTGCCTAGTTGGGGACTAGTCGAAATGAGGAATAGTTTAAGGCAATGACAGTATCGTTTTTTGTATATTTTTTTGATAGGCTTATTAAGAACTGCTCGCAAGCTAACGTTTCGGTTAAATTTTAACCAATTACCCATTTGTAAAGTTTAGGGAGGTATGTAACTTGGTAATGTACAGTATCTATATACATATGTATGTATGTACATACATATCATAAATCACTTAACTACAAATTTTCATGTGCTCTCTTTGAAGTTGACAGCGACGTCAGCAGTGACTGCGGCAGCTATTATTGTATTGCATTTATATGGACGATTATGTGTGTTTTTCGGACTTTATTTTCATAAGAGTCGTGTGTACTCTCTGTTCCCATATTGATTCATGCTCGACGAAAATTTGGAATTCCGTTGATTTTTCTAAAGAATACACATGTATGTACATATATGTATGTCTTTCGAAGAGTACATATTTGACTTAATTGACTTGACTTAGCTTCTTGCCTTACCGGCATAGGGAACATACTAACCCTATAATAAACAGTCGTATAAACATGCCGCTATTCATAAGGCTTCTTATCCACATAAAATCAGTATTGAATTCATTTTTTTTTTTTGTTAATGCAGCCAGAATTTTATTTTTATGATAAGTAACCTGGAAAGTACTTCTATAACCTTGCGCTTTTCTCCTGAAATCAATTTAGTGTAATTTAAACTGTATATTTGTTCCTGAATAAGCTTCGGTGGATTGCTATTGAATGTCTATGGGCAAAAGAGCTCTTGCATATGTGTGTTTGTATTCGTACATACAGCAGTGTATAAATATGTATGTACATATGTACATCCATATACCCAAATTTAGAAGTGAGAGCAAAGAAGAAGGCCTTTTGTAATGGTTCCCCTATATTCCCTGAGAGACCTAAACTTTTATTATTGCTTATCTTTGTTGTTTTCGAATTGTAATGGCGCTGCCAACGTCATTTAGCGACGACTTCCACGAGGCCATGTATCAAATGAACTGCACTTGGAAGAAGTTATCAACAATTTGCCATCAAAACAGCATACCTATACCAACGATTGCAATGTGCAGCTCTACCCTTGCTTGCTAACTCTACCCTCCGGTGCTTGTGCCCTTGCTTACAATGAATTTTCGCAGCTTCTGCTACATAAGGCCTCGGTAGACTCGTGTGTTTAAGTAAATTTATTTGCATGCATATATGTACACACACACACACACGTAGGTAAATTCGAGTCTGCAATCAATCTCATGTGCATCTATATATGCAATTGCTCTAGCCAATGCCTATAAATGTGGAGACACACATATGTATGTATGTATAACTGCATGTGCATATGCATATATTTTTAGTTCGACAAAGCTTGTGTTCGGACCGAGTGTTCCTCTAGCGTTGCCTCGACTCGGTCAACAGAGGCCTTTTCTCACTCAATGCTCTGTACACGCTCTGGGTAGGTATACCCACAGCAAATACTTTGTAACTCTGAATTCAAGTACGCCTATTTTTGTTTTTTCTGTATACCACTGCTGCTGTCTTTTGCTAGTTCGCTTTTGACTGTCTCGGTCGAGCTCTGCACCCGAGGCTTGGACTCACTCAGCTGTCACATTGTCGTTATACGTTGTACGTTTCACTGGCTGGTCTTTATTGGCGTATTAGTGTCGGTTGCTCTTCGGCCAACAAAATCCATATACTGCATTGCTCTGCTTGGAGCTTGTTCGGTCTGCTATTTTGTACATTGCGCTCAGTCGTTTGCCGGGTTCCTTGTAAATTTCACGTGCGTGGTCTCGTTTTGCAATAGTTTGCCGGTGTTTTTGCGTTACCTCGTTTAGTGGTGTTTTATGTTGTTGGTTTCTCCGTGTGTTTGCCATCCATTTGGTTTTTAAGTATTGTGTGAGTTTGTTGTGGCTTTGCATTTGCTTTGGCCAGACGACGGTAAGTATGGGGGTACATACTATGTACTATAAATATAAAATTTTTGCATGCAACGGAGTCATGCACACTTCTGGGTGTGTGTGTTTGTGTGTGTGTTTCTGTTGGAGAGAATATTTATTGTTATTATTTTCGTTATGTGTGATTTTTATTCATTCACTTTTGTTTATTCTTTGTACTTTTACACGTAGCTTTACTAATTTTGAGTTGATTGGGAGAAACACATACAGCGCCAGTGGATCTACACACCCCGCCTTGGGGTTTTGAAAGTTTTTGAGGGACCGACATGAAAAATGTAAGTACATACATACGTTGATATATGCTGTAGTTTTTAATTTTTTAATATTTTTTTATGTTTTTTTTTCGAATGGGAAGAGCTCTATAGGCAGTTAAAAGCGGGTTTACGTAAGTCTGACATGCTATTACTTACTTACATATGTACACATATACATACGCTCACTCCATTATATCTGCGTATACCTTGTTTTTTTTTTAATATTCACAATGTTTTGCAAGCTATCATTTTTTTGTTATTTTGCTATATAAAACCCCTATAAATCAAAGTTTCAAACCGTATACAAAATTAAGGAAAATGTAAGGAATTTTTATAAAAAATTTAAACTTTTTACTCAGATTAAAAAAAAGTTGCTGATGTGGACTTCTTTATTCCATTTTTTTATTTATTTTTTTTTTTAAGTTGCTGATATGCAGTTTTATAGCCCAATCAATTTTATGCAGTATAACAATGTACAAATTCAAAGTGGCTAAGAAATCGGGGTGTTTTTTAATGATTTGTTTGCTGACGGATCTAGGATTTTTCTCCATACAAGTTATGAGCGAATTTTTTTTATATGGAAGAAAGTTCGTAGATCCGTCAGCAAAGAAATTTTAAAAAATCAACGCTATTTCTTGATCCATTTAAAATTTGTACATTGTTACACTACATAAAATTGATTGGGCTAAAAAACTGCATATCAGCATCTGAATGAAAAATTTTAAATTTTGATGAAAATTCATAAATTTTTTCTTCATTTTGTATACAGTTTGAAACTTTGATTTATATTTTCATATTTTTGTACAAAAAAAAAAAAAAAATTATAGCTTGCACAAAACTGAATATTAAAAAAAAACAATACGCAGTTATAATGGAGTGAGTGTATGTTCACAAATAGGTGCTAGGTGTGTCAGTAATAAAATAAAAAAGAAAACAAGTATCGTATCAAGACATCGCAATAAACAGGTGAAGTCATAAAAAAAGGCAAACTTTAAAGACAAATTTTTAAATAAGACCGTGTCAAATTCTTTCCTCTCGCTCGAATTACTTCACCTGATATAATTTCGGCATGGTATCAAGATATAGACAGAAGTCTTTATTCAAATTAGCCGTTAAACCCAGTGATCTTGTGCATAGTGGTATATTAACATTGTTCGCATAACGGTTTATTGTGATAAAGAATAGTGATAGATATAAACCTATGTATGTACACATACCAAAATGCTCAGAGAGAAGAGAGAAATCAATTAAGCCAAATCTTGTCCGTCCGCCCGTGCACTCGATAACTCGAACCAAAAATGAAATATCTCAATGAAATTTGATATTTGGATAAGTACAAAATAGGATAATAGCGACGCCCTTACAACGCTGTTTTTGAAAAGTTCAAAAACTGCAATAATTCAGTAACTATTGATGGAAAATCACTCAAAATTCCAACCACGAAGAAAGTTTTGTCAGAGAATAAGATCTTTTCAATTTTGGAAAATCTTCGCCGTGCGGACCACTTACATACACACATACATATACAGCTATGGTCAAAGATTTAGCGCCAAAACTCAAAATGATTTGTTTGCATCTTATGTTTATTTATTTTTAATAATTTTTGTTAAAAATATAATTTATATTAAAAACAAAATCCACAACCGAAACCACACAAATAAAATCTTCAAAGCTTGCACAAATTTCATAAAATTTATCAAACTTCAAAAAACTGTCATCAAAATATTTAATCAGAATTTTTAGGGTATTCAGTTTGTAGCCTATACAATTTTGGTCTAAAAAAGTGCAACTTTCAAGCAGCAAAAAATTACCATTGTTTTTTTGAATTGTTTTATGTCGAAGGAGTTGCGCAATTTCTTTCATGAAACGCTTGAGTAAAATTTCTTAGTTTTTTTCATACAATGCTTGTTCTCGGCTACGTCTGATAACAATTTTTACTCTTCTTATGATGAAATTCCTCAAATAACACGATTTTTGAAGTTAGTACATATTCGTCTTTATATACAGTCAGCGTCAAAAATATGAATGCCCTGACGTTTGGACCATTACCTTACCATACCATTTTTTTAATATTTTGTTTATAAAAATATCGAGCCCTAACCGCCAAAATAACGTAAGCGAAATTTTTTTCAAAATTTTCTTTTTGATGTAGATGTAGAAATCTAGATGCATTTCTGCATCAAAAAGAAAATTTTGAAAAAAATGTCGCTTACGTTATTTTGGCGGTTAGGGCTCGATATAGTTCATTCAGCAGCAAAAGCCAGCAGAATAAACTTTTTCAATTTCATATAGAATTTGGGGAAAATTCAGGAAATACTAAAAAATTTGCAACTTTTCAATTCGATTTCTTAGAAAAACGCATGAACACAATGTTTTTGTTTTATATGGAAGAAAATGCGCACACCCTCGACAAAAAAAAAATTATCAAAACTCAACGGTAATTTTTAGAGACTTGAAACTTGCACTTTCTTATACTAAAATTTAATGGGCTACAAAACTGCATACCCATATTTTTCTAAGAAATGGAAAGTTGAAAATTTTGATGAACATCTTTTGGTATTTCTTGAATTTTCCCCGAGTTCTATATGAAATTTAAACAAAAAAAAATTATTTTGCTGGGTTTTGCTATTGAACGAACTATATTTTTATAAAAAAAAAATATAAGAAAAATTTGGTATGGAATATATAAATAAAGAAACGTCAGGGTATTCATATTTTTGACGCTGACTGTATCTGGAATCGTCTTTTGAATAATTTATTTGTGGTTCAGGACAATTCCATAGATTTCTCTGTGTATTATATTGAATATAACTATTTGTCGTGTTGGTTAACAAATGCTCCACGAAATGCAAACTATGCAAGATGTACCCATTTGAAAATTGTTATTTGATAGTCTGGCAATTCTAGGGAATTCAAGAATTCTATGGGTTATACGTATGTAACTAGTTGACTACTTGATCCTGGTTGATGATTCCGTCATCCGATTTGAAGGAAAACAACTGTTCTGGAATGAAAAATTTGGAATTTGGTCTTTCCATCGCAGTGTGGGCCTCCCTTTTCCTCTGCTACCACCAGCGGATTCCGAGTTGAATACTTTCAGAGCTGGAGCGTCGGCGTCCGTTCGCATGGCATGGCTAAGCCAGCGGAGCCGCTGTATTTTAATTCGCTGCACTATATCATTGTAAAGCTCATACAGCTCATCATTCCATCGTCCGCGGTACTCGCCATCGCCAATGCGTAAAGGCCCGTAAATCTTTCGCAAAATCATTCGCTCGAATACTCCAAGAGCCGCCTCATCGGATGTTGTCATTGCCCATGCTTCTGCGTTCAGTGATTTTCTGAAATGTTGGACTCTATTAAGCCGCAGCCTGTACATTATCTAAGGCGACCGCGTCGGCTTAGCGACGACGCTAACTGAAGCAACGCGCTGCTTAGTAACTTACGATGAAGTGGACTTTTTGTACGGAAAACGCAAGATCCCGTGACTAAAACATTAATACCTAAGGAAATAATAATAGGGGCACACATTTTTTTACAAGTTACTAAAGGTAGTTTTGAATAATTTTCTTATTTGAGGAGAGTGAATTGCGGTTATTCAAGAATTCAGTCGTTTAAAAAAATAGTAGGGCAATTCATCTATACGTGTAAATACCTGGTAACCATGTAAACCTCATAATCTTACTTGATTTTGTATGGAAATTCGGTTTGTTTACAAGGTTTACGCGGTTACGAGGCATTTACGCGTTTCCTGAATACCCATTACATATAAAATTACTCATTACAATTTGACCTTGTTATTTTTGTATCAGAATGTGTAAATTTTTATATACATATATAAGTATAAACAGAATTAAATCGCTGAGCGAATTTCGTCGGACGGAGCGAGGCGAATTGAAATACGCATCAGCTGAATAACAAATAAAAGATATACAAAAACCATAAAACGAGTCCCCAAATTTTCGCATTTTGCTTGTTCCTGATAATTATCTGCTAGAAAAGTAAAGGAGCAAAGCTATTTTTTCACTGACAGCTGATTTGGGGCTGTCCATATATTACGTAAGGGAGTTTTCGCCTGTTTGTGTTCGAGCTGCATTTTTTGGTTATAAAAGACACCGAAGAGTATATTTTTTTTAGAAAAATAGAAAAATTAAAGCAAAAGTTGTAAAAAATTATAATATCCTTAGTATTTAATGTATATTTTTCATTTCAATGCAATTTAGTACTTTAATTGGGTGAATTTTCGAATTTTTTAAAGAACAATTTTGAATAAGAATACAAGAAAAATAATATCACGTAAGAATTTATGGGACGCCCCCTCCCCCCATATAAGAAAAACTAAGAAAATTCTAGACCCGCCCTCCCCCACAAAGGTCTTACGTAATATATGGACAACTCCTTTTGTGAACGGCGACAGCGGCAAAATTAAATATAAATCTATTCTCGCCGAATTTCTTCAGACGAACTTCGTCGCCACTTTGGCTGTGTGCAGTTTCATGCACTGCAGTGTGTTTTAATTTTACCAGCCAACTTTCTTCCGACGAAGTTCGCTCAGAGATTTGATTCTGTTTATACTTTAAACTTAATTATAATTGCATTAAAAAATTTTTTTCTAAAATTGTTTTTTATTCGGTTGACTTGAAATTTTCCAAGTACAGTGGTGGCCACATAATTAGGGGCACTACTTCTTTACAAGTTTTTTTTTTGAATTTGTTTTTAATTAATTTACGTTACATATAGTTTATGCCACAACGAAAACCATGTAAGTCAAAGTTCAAATCAGAATCTCTAGAAAATATTAATGTTGCAGTTTTATAGCCCATTTCAGTATAATATTGTGTAAGTTTCAAGCGACTAAGATATCGCATCGATTTTTGAGAATTTTTTTCCGTACAAAGTACGTTCAATCTTTTTTTATATGAGACAACTAAAATTTAATGGACTACAAAACTGCAAACCCGATTTTTTTTCTGGAAATTCTGATTAAAAATTTGAAAGTTTGATGAAATTTTGTTTCCCTTAATTTTGCAATTTTTTTTTTAATCTACAGGAGTTAATGCTTTGAGTTTCAAAACTTGTAAATAGGTAGTTTCCCTAATTATGCAGCCACTACTGTATGTATGTTCATACGAGGTCTTGAGAGCCAGAGTGGCCAAAGTGACATTTCAAAAAAGTTGAGGTTACAATGCATTACTACAATTGAAACGGTGATGCACAGAACTTTTCATCTTATCTTTTATGGATCCTTCTTTCTCATGTTACTTAAAAATTTGTTTTTGTATATGTATAGGCTCCTCTGGCCCTCATGTCCTTATATGTACATATCGACACCTGAATGGAAGATCGACCTATGTATCTCGGCAGCCAGTTCGAAAACTCCCTATCTCAGAAAACTTTTCAAGAACGCCCTACTTCAGAATTAGGTTCGAGAACGCCCTATCTTAGAATTCGATTCAAAAGCGTCCTATCTCACGTGAAAATATATTGAAAATTTGCTGAGGTAGGGCGTTTTTCAATCGGCAGCTGCTTCTTAAAGATTTGG
>NW_016169314.1:0-17660 GCF_001687245.7 Rhagoletis zephyria
AAGCTCCGAGGATAGTTGGAAAAATATTTCACATCACTATACAAAAATACACCCAAAAGGGATAAAACCAGAATATCCAGTCTCCTGCAACCCCTGTGAGATAACTAACTTCGTGAGACTTCGTATTGGTCATACGCAAATTACACACGAGTACCTATTAAACAAAAGCCCTAGACCCACTTGTAATTTTTGTCAAAACCAGGCTTTAACTGTGGAACATATATTGATTAACTGCCCAACCATCGCTTTTCATCGGAAAAAGATTTTCAACACTTCCAACCCTTTCTGCTCTCTTATATCTCCATCCACTGAAAATATCAAACACATTAACGACTTCCTCAAACAAATTGGATTGTTCAATAGAATATAGTAACTACTTATAGGCAATTGTAACGTTATTTAACTCACTTCATTGTATTTCATAAGTATCTACAAGTAAAAAAGCGGAATGCCCTGGTAGCTATAGCTTTTAAGTAGAATGATAATTTTATTATTGTTTTTACTATTAATAAATAAATAAATAAATAATAGATTGGCGCTTACACATATTTATGTTAGTGTTTGGCCGAGCTTCTCCGCCGATTTGTGGCGTGCGCCTTGTTGATGTTGTCACACAAAGGAAAGCGAGCTACAGTTTTACGCCGACTCCGAATGGCGATTGTATTTTTATGAGAAGCTGTTTGTTATTGCAGAAATACACTCGGAGATTTGCCATTGCCTACAGAGGGGCGCCCGCTGTTAAGAAAAACACAATTTTCTATATTTGAACCCAGGCCCTGCGGGAACCAAAGCGTGATTACATTTTTTATTTCTTTGAAGGTCCGATACATTCCTGTTTGTCGATAAATTTCGATAATTTTAGACATATTGATAACTCAATGAATTTTAAAAGCACTAAAATGCGATAACTTAACTAATTTCGATAAACATCGATGACTGTGCGTTTAGCGTCCTCGATAAATTTCGATAACTCAAAGTTAAATTTTGGATATCACTATAAGTTTCGATAACTCGATATATTTTGAAAATTCTAAAAATTGCGTTGCGATAAATGATTACAAATCAATAAATATCGATAACTTGATAAATTTATTTATTCCTTAAACTTCGACAACTAATTTTCTGAGTCTATAACTGAGTCGACAACTCAAAAACATTGATCAGTTTGAAAAATTCGATACGTTGCGATAACTCAATAAACATGCATAACTCGATAAATTTCGATAACTATAAGCTTCGATGATTCGATCAATTTCGGTAAATTGATAACTTTCGGTAACTAATATTTTGACGACCGAATTAATTTAGATTCATAACGAAAAATTTCAATAAATTTGCTTACCTTATTTCTAATGTATTCCTTATTGTTTTCATTTTCGCCTTTAACTTAAATTTTTCCTTCCCTTTTTTGTCAGAATCGTTATCATTTATTTCTTCATCATCACATTTATCTTTATTACAAAATTTAATTTCAAATACGACGTAAAACAAATTGCGAAAACAACTCAAATTGGAGCGGTTGTACATAAATACGGAAATTTTTAAACGACGATTTTGGCCGTTATTTTCAATCAATTTTGAAAGTATAAGAAATCTTTTCATCTACACAAACATTTCTAATAAAGTTCTTGGTTTTGTTATTGGTTCGGTAGAATCGCCCAAAAGAACGGCGAAAAAATTTAATAATAGATATTTATCGATAGCACAACGATTGACATTATTTTCGTTTTATTTCTGTAGTTATACTAAAATTGATATTTATTTATGTAGATGTATGTATCTACTAATGTACATATGTACTTATATAATTGACTATTGTCAAAAACAATTATTTCTAGAAATAGTTACATATATTTTTTTTTAATTTCCAATCGATAAGCTTTCTGTTAGCATTCGATATTGTTATTGACCTCATTTTTAATACATATTAACCGAGAAATTAGGTTATAAAATAAAAGTACACCAGAGAGAATAAAATTGCCTTTAAATGAAGGAAGTAAATGTTTTTAATGCTCTCACATTTTATTTATTTTTTTGTATCCCTATAGCTCATGACAATTTCATACGACTTACGCAGTTATGTAATTAATTTACGGTAGAAGGTGCATACCAGCAGGACACTAATTTAACACTCAGTAGACCACCAGCTATTAAAATTATTATGCCACGCACTTTTTTCAATTATACAATATTTAGGTGCATATGTATGTGTCCCACATTGGCAGCCATATTGTTTTGCTTACTTGCTTAGCACGATAAGTGAATATAATATTTTTTTTTTCAACACCGCTTGAAAAACATTTTTTTGTGCAGCACTTTTATCTCACTCTCTTGCTATCTGACTCGCTCTTTTCCATAACTAACCCAACAATACTGTTACACAGTGAACTGTGTACTCTACAGCTGCCTTTTTCGCTTAAAAATCCTTAGTTAAAATATTAAAGTGTATATATTAAGTAAGCGAACGTCTGTTCCGTTTATTGCGCGCGCCACCTACATATTCACCCCCGCTTTGCCACATTTCTCGGTAGCCTTATCTTTTGTTTTTTTGCTTTTTTTTTTTAATACAACACTCTCGCTTCCCGCATAGAGCTGGCGCAATGCCCTCCTACATACATTGCACTCCGCTGCTGGCTGCTTGTTGCCGTGTCGCCGTCATCGCCGTTG
Source organism: Rhagoletis zephyria (assembly GCF_001687245.7). Classification (NCBI taxonomy): domain Eukaryota; kingdom Metazoa; phylum Arthropoda; class Insecta; order Diptera; family Tephritidae; genus Rhagoletis; species Rhagoletis zephyria. The sequence goes on from NW_016169314.1 coordinate 2,668, forward strand.
CATGCCCCAGTAAAAATGACCTCATTTCGTTCTAATGTTCTCCAATTTTCAAGTGTCCTTCTGTTTGCTCCTTCAGGCAACATTCCGCTAGATGAGCAACTTTTTGCTGTTGTTGCTTTTCGCTGTTGTTGTTTGTGTAAATGTTATTCGTGTTGGCACATTTACTTTTATGCTAGCTAATGTTTATTTAATTTTTTTTTCTTTAGCGTTGCCTTTACTTATGAAGGTAAATTTATTTAACCCTTTCAAGCACCCTTCTCCTCTGACTCGTGGCTGCGCGATATTCATTTTCATCAAACGATTTATTCATTTACTCACTGGGTGGTAGCGTTTGACGCCCTCAAAAGACCTTTCATTGAACGTATAGCTATGCTATGAAAATCAAGTGAAGGAAGTATTTGGTACATAAATACCTACTATGTACATACCTATATACATACATATGTATGTATTTGTGTTGAAGGATTGATTATATATTTGAGACAGCGCTTTTAGGTTTTTCACTCAGCAATTCTCCAATCTAATTATTCTGCTGAAGAGATATCGAATCTTCAATGCTCCAATTAAGTAAATTATTTTAGGTGCTTAGGAATAGGGGACATTTTTTCAAAGAATTACTTAAAATTCCTTCATAGGGATAGCAAAAAAAAATCTTCACCAATTTTAACAATCTAGATTTGTCAGCTCTAATCAGCTCCAAAGCCTGATTTGCACTGGGAAATACATAAATTTGAATGAAAGAGTTTACACTACTTTAATAATATTTGACTAAAAATATCTCTTAAAAAATATTTAATCGTATAATAGTATGGGGCAACGGTACCCAACGCTTTTGCATTTTTTCCTACGGTTTTGGGGAAATATTCTAATTTGGTAAAAGCAAATACACCTCTCCGCGCATAAGGGCATTTAGAAGACAGCAACTAAATAAATAAAAAATTCCGAATAAACACATATATTCTTAATTTTTTTGCAGTTGCACATAGTGCAAATTCAGAAACATTCGATTCAATAAACACAACTACCAACAAATTACGATAAATCAATAAGCATCGATAACTCGGTAAGTTGAAAGAACGCGATAACTTACGTTAGCTCGACTTCGTTAACTCTATCAACTTTGATAACTCCATAAATTTCGATGACTAGATACAAATTTATATGTAATTTACTAAATATGTATAGCTTTATAAATTTCGTTAACTTGAAAATTATCGATAAGCCAATAAGTTTTTTAGAAATCGATAACTGTCGTTAAATTTTTTAATTTACTTTTTTCTAGGTCTCGATAAATTTCGATGACTCAATAAAAATTTATCAATTTTAATATCTTGATAAATTCCAATGGCTCAATAAACATGGATATTCCCATAAATTTCGATAACTATAAACTTCGATCCGGTCGAAATACTTTAACAAAAGATTTAAACAATTTTTTACAAAAATTAAATTTCTCTTTATACATGTTTTTCTTTTAAGGTAAAATAAATAAAAAAATAATAAATACATACATATACTACATTCATTCCTTAGTTGATATTTGTGTGATAAAAATTTTATAAAAATAAAATAAATGAAATTAAATTTAAGTAAGCGTTTTCCACGTTATGGTTTCATTAACAGCAAGCATTTAAAATCATGATTTTTTCGAAGTGGCCGCTGCTCTTTTCACGCATTCTGACAGCGATTTGAATGAGTCAAAGATGAGCAAGAAAACTAGCATAACATATAATTCAATGAAAACAATTTTGTAGGTCAACTCATAACTCCATATTACGTAAACTAACCGGATTTCAAATCGATGGCATCAAAAACAACGAAGTTAACGTTGGTCGCATATTTCGCATATATGGCGGCTATATGTAATAGTGCCTTGAACCGAACATTATTTGGCCAACTCAGAACTACATATTACGCAAACATACCGAACCTTAAGGCGATAGCATCCAAAGCAACGTGGAATCGGTTCGTTTGGAATCAAGTTTCGGTTCATAAGTAACCGTTTTTCGGTTATTATCGGCGTTATGGGTTAAAAAGTTTATAATTTACAAGTAATTTTTAGCAAAACAAAACCGACTTCAATTCTCATATAAAAAAACATATATATATATCTCATGATCCACTGATCGGATCTTAACCAGATTATTATGAGACCACCTCTGAGACACTACCTTTCAAAAAGAATCATTGAAATCCGTTAACGTGGTCCAAAGTTATGCGGTAACATACATAAACAAAAAAAAAAAAAAATATTCCGACGAACTGATAACCTCCTCCTATTTTGGAAGTCGGTTAAAAATAGTTAATGTTGCTTGCAAGTTTTTGTTTTTGTGTTCAGTAAATACAGCTGTCAATCAGATCAATACTAGAGTGATTGACTTGGTTTTTTCAAACCGGTTCTTTTAAGACATGGGAGGTTTTATTGAAATCCTGATTTAAACCGGATTTTTTTTTTGGTATAAGTGTATACATATTTCTCAAAAAAATAAACAAATAAATAAATAGTAAACTCAATAGACGAATTTATATTGATTACAACATTTTTTTTTGTGGGAGAGAGTGGAACAAAAATTGTAAGTTTTATTCAAGGTCAAAAGTTAAAAAAATTATGTATTTAAGCTTGAATTTCTCGCAAACCTTTAAAGATAATTCAAGAATTTTTATTGTCTTAGGAACTTTTCACTGCAAACGACTTTCTTTCCATTGGCAACTGAGCTGCCAAAATTTTTTAACTATTCGCAATAATAGTTAGATTAAAAAGTATAAGTCCGGGAATAAAATTGTCATTGAATCGGGTTTTGATACAAGTACTTTCTTCCGATACCTACTCAGTACTCGGTTCAAAAGTATCGATAACAATATTCTTGGCATCGGACGAAAAGTATCGAGTATGTACTTGTATTTACTAGTATCGTTTTGTCCCTAATAGTAGGTTGCGTTAAAGACCACATATAACGGTTTATAGATTTGTCATCAACGAGCATTATCCAAAGTTTAATATTTTTATAGTTTTTTTCGAATCTTGACACTTCCAATGAAGTCGGGGGAGCCAACTTCTGATTCAACTAACCGACTCTAAAATTGCGTGGAAAATCGCCTGATGTGAACACCGTTTAAGTATTTATCACCCACATACACTTCTTTACATAACCTAATCAATAGTCAAATGGCAAATTTTTAATAATCGGACTAGTTTGTAAATGAGTCCGTTGCAAACTGAAGTAGTGCATTTGTGACCAGTTTGAAAGTTACTATATTCAATTTGAATATGAGTAATACAGTGTCTCAAACAAATGAACACATGTTGATTTTTTTTTAAATATTCATAATAATTTTTGAGCTAAATATTTTTTATTATTTTCTATAAAAATATCGTCCAGACTTAAAGAAAAAACATATAAGTAAATCATAGTTTCAAACTGTCTACATAATTTAGGAAAACTCAACAAATTTTGATCAATATTTCAACTTTCTAATCTGATTTTTTAAAACATTTTTGGGCAAGCATTGTTATGCCCATACAATTTTAGTCTAATGAAGTGCAAGTTTCAACCAGCAAACAAATCGAGTTGATTTTTCAGAGTTTTTTTTTTTGGAGACTGCTTTTGATTGTTTTTTTTTTTTGTAATTTTTGGAATAATTTTTTTGTGTAATTTACAAAATCTGGTGTTGATTTTAAGAAATTCATGCTCATATGGAAAAAATTGCAAAAAGCCGTCACCAAAAACATTCACAAAAATCAACAGGATTTTTCAGCCGTTCGAAACTTTTTAGATGCTTGTAAATTTCACTTCAACAGACTAAATTGTATGAACGATAAAACTGCACACACAAGATTTTTATAAGTAAATATTCAGATTAAAAAGCTCGAAATTTTGATGTAAATTTGATGAAATTTCCCTAAATTTTCTATAAAGTTTGAAACTCTGATTTATATGGTTTTGGCTAAAGCTTGAACAATATGTTTATAGAAAAAAAAACAAAAACGAAAATTAACTTGAAAAGCATTGTGAATATCAAAAAAAAAATCAGCGCCTGAACACTTTTGTGTGTCACTGTGTGTACACATGTAATGTATATTAAAATTGTATGAATATGTGTTGGCTCCAACGTTTTGCTCGCTTTAGTGCTATTTTCTGCTCTAAGTAGGCCCTCCCCTTCCAACGCCAACTCCAACCCCATACGGCGATGGCAATGGCTTATTGCCATTGATATACTCAACTTTCGCAAATGTTCTTTTTCTATTGTTATTTCTTTATTCTACTTACTAATATTGTTGCCTGCTCCATTCGTGCTTACATATATGAATGTTTTGCCTTTTATACGATTTTGTATGTTTTTCCCTTTATTTACTGTTACATTTATTTATAACATTTCCCGAGCTCTTACAGTTTTCCACCATGCATGCCATTGTTGTTCTATTCAGCTTGTGGTTATAGCTGTTGTTGTTTAGCAAACAAACAATGAAAATAAAGTAGTTTTTCCCTTGAATTGTTGTTCATCTATTCAGCCGCAATCATACTGTGGCAAAGGATACGTTTTTATATACACACATACATATATCCTTTTGTGTGAAAATGAAAATAAAAGCGCAGTCATTAATTTGATAAATCGAAAGCCTTACTTTGCTTCACTCACCACCCGCCTACTCTCCTTCGTCCGCATTTCTACTTTTTATATCCCTAATTTTGTGTCAATTATTTTATTTTATGTGAGAGCAAAAAAAATATCCACACGCCTCAGCATAATGAATACAAAATACGCAGCAAGCTAATAAGAAAATGACGGCTGGCTGGAGTTATTTGGTTTTGAGCGATTTTTCTTGCAACTCATTGACGCTTTTTTTTTCCTAAGTACCTTCACAGAGTTTAATGTAATAAATTAACGTTAGCGAAACGTTAAGCTCTGCTGATTGCATTCGTCGTCAGATTGTGACAATTTCGTTTGTCATCCATTGAGCCCTTAGATGCTGAAATTGTTAAGAACAAATTAGAAGTACTTTTTTTTAACAAACTCCATCCCGTTATTCGGAACATAACTCAGCGTTTGTATGAGAATTTACTTAGTAATGCTGGTTTCTAAGGGTAGAGGTGGTTATTCTCTGACTCTTGACAATCGAACTTGAACCCGTACACTAATACAAGTTGAACAATATATAAACACTAAAACCAACTATTCGCGTACGGTTTCTCTACTGCTCAGTATTTGCTAGAAAAAAAAGCCATGTCTGTGTTGTCAGTCCGAGTAACATTCCTAGCCTCCATCCGTATGATAGTTATGTAAACGTAAGGTTGCAACTGCGGTCTCTTGCGGTCCACAAGCCTTACACTTTTTCGTGTCCGAATCGCTGGAGGTATACAAGGCGAGGCATTCAAATTTAAAAGAAGTCTGCAGACTAATAATATTGTTCTATGGTGTCTTTTGTATGGAGGCAACCAAAGCAAATGAGTTAGCAGACGAGACATTATTTGCTGGGGCCTAGAACGCAAGAAGTTTGAAGGGATAGATTTACCAAAGGTAGAAAGCGTGTGATCTACCCCCTTCTTCAATTAACTAAGCATCGAATTATTATCATTATGACATCGAAGGCAAACATTCTGTGTAAAAGTAATAACATCTTACAAGACAGCCAAGATCATGCTTCGATATTTTAGTTCAAGCTGTGGCGGACACAGAATGAAGTCTACTTGGTGTGTGGTGAAAATAACTGCTAGAAGATTAGGACCAAGTTTGAGAAAATTTTACATCACCAAATTCGAAAAATCTCCCAAACTAGAAGATTTAGAAATAAATTGCGAATTCAACAGCTTTTTTTATTTCAAAGTTTAGTATGTAAGTTTTGCCATTACTTTTTTATAGTTTTTTTTTTTAACTTTTCTAGCATTCCTTTCAGTGAGTATTTTATGGTAATACCTGATAATTTTTGGGTTGCTGAATACCATGACTTTGATTTCTCTTTTAACCAACCCCCAGTATCTATCAATTGGCCTGAGCTCTAGATAATTTGGCGGATTTGCTTCACGAGACACCACAAATCATTGTTTTTTGAAAACCATTCCAAAGTCAACGTGCAGAAAGGAAAACACACGAGGTCCGACCGAAAGAAAGTGGAAAACTCATGCTGTCTTAGGAAAGTCTTTAGTATTTTTTCCAAGCAATCTTCTTCTTCCTTGGCTCAGGAATTTACAACGAAAGTTTCATTGCCTTTTTGAGCAAAGCTTATCGCTCACATCTCCCCAGTAGTCTGAAGTATAAAACTCCCGGCCTGGAAGCTACGAAAAGTCAGCTAAAATATACGTTTCGACGTCCATGATGATGCAATCGAATTTTTCAAAGAAATTTGTTTTTCCGTTTTTTTCATGCTGTTTTGCCTCTGCTCTTCACAGCGTTTCTCTCTGTTGAACTTTCTGCACCTTGAACTTCTTTAGACGAGCCGTGCTTTTTGCTTTGGATCTTTTTTTGAATTTCCACTAGGGTGGTCCATATAAAGCAAAGTTTGAATTTTAATACTCTCACCCCCTAGGATTGTTCTATACCTGAAAAATATTTAGGAAGAGGTCGCTCAAACCGCTCAAAGTTTTCTATGTATTCTATGTGAAAAAAAAACTTTTCGTAGAAATGGCATAGAATTCTTAAAAATCAAAATTTTTCGATTGGAAAACCCTGCTTCTCTTCAGAAGATTCTCAATAATAGTGTTTGAAACTGAAAAAGACTTTAAGATAAACAAGCTAACCAACACCACAATGGACAAAAGCCAAATTACTCATTTGTTTATCATTTATGGATTAAAATTAGTTACAATATTCATACGTGCTTTGCTTTTCTTTACACCGCCATTCCACAAGGAGACTTTTCAAAGAACATGAAAGTAAATAAGTCTACGGGGCGTATACGTTCTCTCCACTGACAGCTTGTACAAATACAAGTATGTATGTAGATATACCTAATACAATCTACGTTTTTATTAAATAATTACAATATTCTCTTAATACGATGATTGGAAATGAGAAAGACGTAATACCTAAAGGGAACAGGGCCACATGAATACGTAACGACCAGCATAGCAAGTTCGTTAAATAGAAAAAAATCCTACATTCAAGCATGGCGAATATTTAGTTATACCAATGTCGTTTCGCTTATGTGCACATAAATTCATACATATGTATGGCTGGCTGTAGGTATGCCTATGCTTATTTATTTTACACACACTGGTATCTTACATGTACATACATTCATATATAAGTAGGAATCTATGTACATATGTATGTATGTAAAGTTTATGTTACCAGGCGCTTCAACTAATGCAACTAAAGTGAAATGAGGCAAATAATAGACTTGGTTCATACTCAATCATCATTCTATTTGAATAAGTGTGTGCACATATTTACATACGCCTATACAAATGTATGTCTGGAAGTAAGTGCATACATATGCTCTGTTCTAATATAGCTAGTTATACTGATGTACATATGTATGTACTCATGACACAAATTTAAGTGAAAAATAAGACTGCTGAACATACCCTATAGGAATACTATGAATACACTGGAGATTTAAAAATTAATAATTATATTCAATAGCAAAAAGAAACTAATAAATTAATAATTTTGATGTGCGGAAGTTTGCGGACAAGGCTACAGCTTCAAACTAACAAAAAAATTGCGATATTTTCCAAGTTTGGGTCGATAACAATAATGATGTTGTTGCTGTGTACCATAAGTATTCATAAGTAGCCGATAGCGAGTGGTTGCAGTGCGAGACTGAAATTTACGAAAGCGTTACAGCAAAGGCGTGAAGGCGTCCACAGCTGTCAAATGATAAGTTGTGCGAAAGACATGAAGCAAAAATTGCATCTAAGAAAATAACACGACGATATTGGCAGCATCCATTTCGGCGAAGTCTTTGAAAGAAAATGATCATAACAAAATCGATAAAAATATTGATAACAAATTCGATAACGAAAATCGATTAGAAAATCGATAAAAATATCTATAAAAAATCGATAAGTAATCGGTAACAAAATAGGTATGATATCCATAAAAAAATAAAGACAAATTCTATAAAAATTTCGATAGCAAAATCGATAGAAATAATGGCAGCCTAATCGATTAGAAAATCTATAAAAATAACGATAACAAAATCGATAAAAATATTGATAACAAAAAACGATAAAAACATCGATTATTATATCGACAAGTTCCGAAAATATCGCTAGCAAAATCGATAACAATATCGATAACAAAATTGATAAAAAATTCGATTATTATATTGATAAGTCCCGAGTATCCGGAAAATCTCTAAAATCCCAAAATAGTTCCCAGATTGAGTATATGTGTCTTTGATTTTTTTGTAACAAGTGGCAACCCTCTACATGTCGTTAAGAAATAAACCCTTTGCATACACATTTCGATTGATTCCCATCTCTTAATAATTCATCTAACTTATTAAGAAATTTTAATTAAATTTTTTAAGCGGTGGCAACTGTTAAAAAAATAAACTTTTACTGTCTACAAGTCTAGCTTTTTAATTTGACACTACATTTTTGAAAATAAAACGAATCGTGCAGATCTGATGACCCTGACAAAAAATGAAAAAATGATTTTATGCATTAGCACAAAACCCATTACTTCAAAAAGTGCAAAAAAATTAGCAGGTTTTTATTTTTTCTTTCGAAAGCTATGAACCCATACTATTTAATAAAAGAATAACATAATTTTACATATATTTTTATTCATTCCATTAAAATTTACCATTTTTTGAAATTTTTATTAAATAAATGTTTTTCTGGAATACCGCAGGAACACCCTGTGTTTAATTTGATTCCAAAAATGTTTAACCCTGAAGCTCTATACTAGCTATATGGAGATAAAAAAACGTCAAACCCACATTTTATTTCAAATTTTCTATTTAGTTCTTTTTAGTGGATAAATTACCTTTACAAAAATACCGAACACGTTCACATTGTATACAACGAATTTTTCGAGTTTTGCCCACTTAGGCGGCACTGTGCTTCATTTCGAATGTGTTTCAAGCTTTATTCATGAAAAATAAAATAGGTTTCAAGTGAAATTTTCATAAAAATTTCGATTCACAAGTCTTCATTATTTTTTATGAATTTGGGCGTTAGCCTTTAATGTTCAATAAGTTTAAATTTCTTGAAGCTGGAACTTTTTTTAGTGGGCACGGTTATATTGTGATTTGCTAAAAGCACACATCTTATGAGCCATTGAACCATATTTATTTTAATCAATAGCATTCCTTTCCCCTATAGCGTAAATTTACTACAAATTTAACAAATCAAAAAGTTGAAAATCATACGCGTCTAATCTAAACAGTGCAAACTTTATAATTAAGTTACTTATGGAGTTCTTGCTATTAAAAAGCTCCAAAAAAAAACCTTCGATTTTCCATTTAATTTTTAAAAAAACTTTTCTCAACTTTTACATGTACACTTTTTTTATTACTCTTATATTACCGAGTGCTCCAGCTCATGCCATTAAATAAAATAATTTCCCAGCATCAATGACTGCTACTATCGCAATATATTTCAGTTGCTGTAAAAAAAAGGTAAAAGGCAAAAAGAAATTTAAAAAATGAAACATAAAGTAAAACAGCAACTGACGTTGGCCAAAACAAACAGACAATCATTCACACACATACGTATGCATGTACATACAATCAAGCAGTCTCCCTCGGTGAATTGAAGGAAAGATGATAAAAAAAAGTAGAAAAGGATTAAAGCTTCAACTGGAAAAATACTTCACATAAAAGTGAAAAAGCTGAAAAAAGAAATAAGGACGACATGCACATACAACGAGGGGTTCTACGTTGGCGAAGGAGAAGATTGAAGCGAAATTGTTAAAAAATCACACACACACACACACTAATGTACATATATACATTCATACATACGTACAACAAAGAAAGGGTGAATTATTGTTATGATCAAGCTATGAGCTGGTTGCCATCCCGTGGGAGCCGCAGCTTTGCCAGAAATGTCGAATTGTCGCCTACATGGCAGGTTTTCTGCTGTTGTATGCTATTTGTTAAATACATATGTACATTAGGATACATCACTATCGAAATCGGAAAAAAATCGGTACTGATTTTCCACTGCAAATACTTCCAAAATCTAGCTTTTTTTATAAATAAAATGAGCTTTAAAAAAATTTTCACAAAAAATTACTTTAGATGATGGAATGATTTATGAACGGAGTCAAAGGAATGCGATTTTTGGAGGTATTTTAAAATCGTTCTAGCTCACGTAATCCTTAATCAGCCTTACCCTGAGTTTAATTTTCGCCCAAAATCGTTCACTTTTGTCTTTTCGATTATACGTATTCACTACTGGCGAAAGAAAAAATTTCGGATGAATTTGTTTTCGGGCGAAACTCAGGATAGGGCTGAGTGTTTTTCCGAAATAACTGATTTTATAATTCCCGCAACTCTTTTTGGCGATGCACCCTAATGCACATACACACAGTGGCGGTCTAAAATTGATGAATGTTGTTTAGTTTTTAATATTTCCAATGTTTTTCAGGCAAACATTTTTTTAATGTTTTTCTATAAAAATATGATTCATGCTTTAACAAAAAATATATAGAAAATATTTTGTACAGAACCTAGAAAAATTAAAAAAAAAACCCCCATTGATTTAAATTTTTTTTTTCTGCTGACGGCTTTTGTGTTTTTATTTTTTATATTTTTTTCGCAAACGGTCTTGCGCATATTCTTCCACAAGAAATTCGTGTTTATATGGAAAAAAGTGCAAAACGCCGTCAACAAAAAAAATTAAAAATTATTAAAAATCAATGCGAAGTTTTAGCCGCTCAAGACTTGCATTTATTTGATAAGAATTTTGTAAGATTTTTAACTGCATACCCAAAAAATTTCTAAAAATTCTGGTTAAATAGCTCGAAATTTAGATAAAAATTTGTGAAAATTTTCTAAGTTCTGTACAAAATTTGAAAGTGTGATCTATATAGTTTTTGTTAAAGCATGAATCATGGTTTTATAAAAAATTATCAAAAAAATTGAAAAACATTGTAAAAATTAAAAACGAGACACCATTCATACATTTTTGGCCGCCACTGTACATACGAACATACGACGTAGATAATATATGTATTTTCTTGTAAAAGTGAGGTGCATACGTAGGTTAAACCCATTTTTCCATTTACAGCTGAAAATGTTTGCAGAAAAGTATCCACAGCAGCCACATAGTATTCCCAAAGCTTTGCCCACTTTGCAACCCACACAGGATTTCAACTATGTTTTATTTTTTTTTGCTTTCTTTTTTGTCTTTTTGTATCCATACTTTTTTAAGTGTAGGTATTGCCTCCACTTTTATCATTTTTAGCTTTTAACGCTTTCGACCGTCTCACCCACATTTTTTTTTTTTTTTTTAGTGAATTTCGGCTACACGCTGCTCTATCTTTGGCAGCTTACCATTAAGCGGACAAATGAGAGATATAAAACAATTCGTTTTGACCACCTTTTTACTTGGTATGCCCTCTTTTTTTTTCTTTTGGTTCCTTAATTTATTCCATTTATTTGTATTATAGCTGCCAGAAAACTGGTTACTTTTTCGCATTAATAAGGTTTCTCGCATTTCTTTTTATTTTGACCATTTTTTGCAGTACATTTTTATTTGTGCGCTTTTCTTTTTTCTTTTTTTTTTTTTTGTTTTTGTGTTGATGCCACCCATTTGTTGGGCCGTAAGGTTATTTTCCTATTTTGTTCTTACTAGTTTCCATTTTATTTTTCTTGCATTAACACACTTCTTCTTTTTTGTGTCTATTCCTTTTTAACCTGATAGGAATTGCAATCATTATTTGCACATTTTTTATTTTTTTTTCTGCTGATACAAATTTATGCCATAAACTTTTTTCTGGCAATTTTTTCTCCATTAAAAAGCAAACAAAATGTCTAAAAGGGCATTATTTGGCAGACTCACGCCGTTAGATGCATTGTGAGTGGTGAAAATAAAATACCGGTTGCTTTTATTTTAAAAATGTATATTTAAATATTACGACTCAGCGCTACTGTACACAAACTGGTTGAAAAGGAGGCTAAGAGCTTTTTTGATGTATATGGTTAATACAATTTTTGAACCAAATTCGCAATTTGGTTAAAATCTTGAAAGCTTTGATTCGTTTGTCGATTATTACGGACCGTCGTATTTTACGGGGTATGAAATTTAGCTGTTAGAAAAAACCCTAGATGACTAGCCCGGTAGATCGCATATTCTTAATTTCTCGACCTATATGGATAAGCAACAATAGGTCTTATACTAAAACGTGATTTAATGAAAGATAAAGAAAATTTTCAGCCTCGCTTTCTCGGCTGTGCAGCCTTAAGTTATAGTGTCAGCTCTCATCCGGCGCGATAAAGGTGCACACTTCGGCCGTCTTGGCCCATTGCGGGATCATATGAGAGGGACACACCTAAGTATACCCTAAAGACTCTATAAATCTCAGAGTAGATCCCGGTTGGACATAGCTGTCATATGCTCCACTCCCTTCTACGTGAAACAGCCTCACACTGCAGAAGGAGGTGCAATGGTGTTTCGCCGGCAAAGTCACAGGAGCGCCATATGTCGCTTGATCTGATTCCTAGATTATACAAAAAACACACACACATACAAAAAAACCTGTATCTTTTCAGGTTGTAGTTACTCTACTAGTAAGCTTTAACATTGACGTAGACCCGTGTTGTTACGCCAGTGTAGAACTTACTTTATAGTGTTGAGACCTACTGAAAGGAAGGACTCAGCTCCTAGCGGGTTCAAGGCACCAGCAAATCTGGCTAACTGATCCGCTTAATAATAATTGGATAGCATTTTTCTCAGCACCTACGCACTCAGGACCACTGAGGGTTTGACCTTCACGGATGACAGAGCCCCCTGACTTCTTCTTCTTGTTGTTAGTTGCCGCTGTTACCATCTAAGCGATTTTGGGCGAGTTCATCAAGGCACGCCAGTCGTTGCTCTTCTGTGCCAGCTGGTGCCAATTGGAAATATCAAGTGAAGGCAAGTCCTTCTCCACCTGATCTTTCCATCGCAGTGGGGGCCTCCCTCTTTCTCTGCTACCATCGGCGGCAGCAATCAATGTCGCCGTAAAGCTTATAAAGCTCATTGTTCCATCGCCTATGGCACTCGCCGTGGCCACTGCATTAAAGCCCCTAAATCTTCCGCAAAATCTTTCTCTCGAATACTCCAAGAGCTGCCTCAGCGGATGTTGTCCTTATCCATGCTTTTGCGCCATATACCAGCACGGCTTATAAAGTGTGGTTTTCCTATGTCGAGAGAGAACTTTACTCCTGAATCGCCTCTACAGCTGCTTGGCACTCTTCATCGTACCAGTTGTTGTTTTGGGCCCATGCGAAATCGATCAGCCAACATTCGATATACATGTTGCTGAATTTTCCGACGGTGGTTCTAAAGAGGCCTTCCTTGTCCACCCTGGCACTGAAGTCGAAAAGCACGATTTCTATTTTATGGCGGTGACATCGCTCCTATGTGCGATTAATCACTTCCATCTTTGAACACACCCGAAGAGGCGCATAGAGGTAGTTACGGTTTCGTATTTACACACTATACTATCGATACAATCACCCTCTTACAGGGGCGCACCCAGGAATATATTTTAGGGGGGGTTTTATATTTCTGAAGATATATCACCGGAAAATACTGAAAATTTGCTTCAGATAATACCCTCTTTAAAATACATTTATGCAAGTTTTATGTACAGTATGTAATAAATAAATAAACGTTTTAAAATTCATAAACTGCACTTTATTTACAGATTAACAGAACTCAAACGCTTTTAACCGACTTCAAAAAAAGGGGAGGTTATCATCTCGCCAGAATACATAACTTTGGACCACGAGAACCGTTTCCAATAATCCTTTTTTTTGTTAGAAAGATAGGACCTCAAGGTTCGTCCCGTAATTTGTTTTAGAGATCCGATGATTGGATCATGAAGAAATTAACGGTACCCCTAAATTTGAGTATGAGAATTGAAGTCGGTTGTGTTCTTTCCTTAAAAACTACTTGTTTAATAAAAAGTTCCATAAACTCAAGATGCGCTCAACTTTCAAAAGTACCTAATAAAAAATTTAAAAAAAGAGTCAGTAAAAATAAATTTATTGATTCCATGAATTTTTGCACTTCTATGTTAATTTTTTCGATTTCTGGTTTTCGATAGAGATGGTGATTTTTCACCATTGCTATATTTTTTTAATATTTCAAATACCGAAAAAATTAACTGAACTCTCAAGAAAAACGAAATATTCATATAAAACGACGGACGAGAAATGGAAAAGAAATTTTATTAAATCAGTTTGCAGCTCTCAAGAAAAAAATTCTCGTATATTTATTCCCTCATGAAGATTTACAGCAAAAACAAAGCGCTTTTTCAAGCAACAGAAATTATAATAAATATTTCTTATAATTTCCTTGAGAGCTGGATTCTTAACTTTAAGATACAGATTGTATTTGAAGTTACTAGCTATAGGGGAGGTTTGAACCCCAAAACCCACCCCTTGTGTGCGCTAATGCCCTCTTACTATTAACAATGGTTATTCTTATCGATATTTTTTCGATACATCTAGTCGACTTTATGGTCGATAAATTTTAAGATATCGTTATCTACATAGAATATAGTATAGACGAAAAAATTAACCGATATTTTTCATATTATTATCGATATATTTTTCGCTATTTAATTAGTGCCATTATAGCGTCTAACCATTCAGCTATACATACATACATACAAACCTTCGGACATAAATTAGTACATACGTGTATACCTCATTCAATTAATATGCAAATTTATTTTTTAAGATTTTCAAATGCGGTCTCTACTTTGAAATATGAAACTTTAAAAACAAAAATACAGAAAAAACAGACACCTGCACACACATACAAACAAACCCAACAACAAAACATATTTCCAACTCAAATCATTGTTAAGAGAATTAAGCAAGCAGA
>NW_016169315.1:0-17659 GCF_001687245.7 Rhagoletis zephyria
CTCCCAACCAACCAACTGCCGCTAAAGAAGTTTCACTTCATAAATTCAAGAAATGTTCTCACCCTTTTAGTTACCCTAATTCTTATGTATCTGTCATTGTCTTCATTTTCGTCTTTATCTTCACTTTTGCCTTTCTTTTCTTCATCTTCATATTTATCTTTATTACAAAGCTTAATTTCAAATGTGTAGTGAAACAACAGGCGAAACGTGTCAAATTGAACATGTTGCAGCAACATCTATACACAATTCGAAAATGTTTAAACGGAATTTTACATTGTAATTGAAATATTTGTTTGCTATTGTTACTAACTTTCAACTTTCATGGGGTTTTGCGAGGAATAACTCCCCGTCGAAGCAATGCCGCCCAGTTCATTGAACATACAATACAGAGCACAGGAGCCAGCATTTCACAACCAACTGGAGCCAGCCTAAATAAACGTGGACGATATTTTTGTTGTCAGTACGACATTAGCGTAAACCAATAAGCTGCCAAACGTTGAATGTGAAACTAATTTCTAGACAAATACCACCAGAAAAAACCTGTGGTCGCAGGGTCAAATCGGCCCTAAGGACAAATGAGGGTTAAGAAGGCTTACAGTCGAAAATATTTTTGTGGAAGGTTGCCACCTATTTGAAGTGGTTTGGGAAAGTTTACTGGCAAAAAATATTTTGGTGGGGGTTTGCCACCTGAAATTTTAATAAATTATTTAATTGCTAAAATAAATGAAATTTTACAATACGGATATCAAATTAAAAAGGTTTAAGAGAGATAACAGCTTTCCATCCATGTCAATTGCAGATATATTAGCCTGGAAAACTCTGCAGTAATCTGGAGGACTATAGGACTCCATAAAAGATAATTTTTGAAAGAAGGTCCCAGGTTTTGTTCCAATGCCCATTTTGGAGCCATCCGTGTAGATCTGGATTTCGTCATAATTTAGAACGATATTTTGCTAGCCACTAGTCACTTCTATCAGGAAAATGGATTGCAAAGTTGTGGTCGAAATTAATTAGACCTGATAATTCCAGCTTCTATACTGCCTCCAATTTTATCCAGGATGGTATTACGACCTTTGCAAGCAACATCAGTCCCAATAAAACCTAAAGTTTGAATTTCAGACGATAACTTAGATAATATAAGTATACCCATAGGCACGTGCCGTTATTTGGCCCGATAGAACTACGCTATTGGAACAATCAAAGCTCTTTCCAAGATTCTCAGACTGGAATGCGTATGCATAACTTGAGCCATGCGAACTTGTCTAACCGCATCCTTGGAGGTTCTTCTAGATCTTACCCCTCCTCATATTCACATTCACACTCTTGCGAAAAGAGCTTTACTAAGGATGACTGGTACGAATATTGGGGTAGACGTTGGATATTCTTACGAAGAAGTGTCCCGAAACTGCAACACCGAGGCAGAGCATGCAGACGATGGCAGCTTTACAGGGAAGCTCAGAACTGATCTGAGTAATAAGAGCTGGACAGGCATATCCGAGACATATCGGACAACCCAAAACATAATTAACTGGGACACTGATGGCTTATTGACCGAAGAGGGTACCAGGGTAAGTCTAGTTGGACCGAGGTTAAAATCCTCGGATCCCATGGGAAAATATATGTCAATTTCTCAGCCTGAAACATACGCCATAGAAAGATGCACGGACCACCACCAAGCGAAACTACCGAAGTCAGCACATCGCGATCTTGACTGCCGGCCAAGCAGCTACCAAGGCTCTCAGATCTCACCAGGTAACATCTAAACTGGTGATGGAGTGCCTCGAAAAGCTGTAAACTCTTGGTGTAACCAATCCAGTTTGGGATCTCTGCATCAACCCCTTTCACCGGCCCAAAGCCCGTCAGTGGCTTAGGGAAAGGGTTACTCTCTGCCCTTGTCTGGTTAGAGGAAGAGACTCAAAGAAATCGCTACTGGGACAATCTACCAGGTCTAGAGAAGTCCTAAGCACTTTTAGGAACATATAACCTAAAACGCTTTAAGGAATCTATGAGCTTATCAGAACTATCACCTGACTAAACTAGGAATTTACTCGCAGTAGCGATGCAGATTTTGCAGGACGAATATCGAGACTGTAAAGCACATCTTAGAAGAGTGTCCTGTACTGATGCACAAACGCAAAAGAAACTTCGGTAAACATTCAATAACCGAGGGCGAAGTGACACTAAAAATCCGTGAAGGGAGCACAATGGATCTTAAGGTTGCAGTACTTTATACCCACCAAAAATAATAATAATTACGCATCCTTGAAAATATTCCGGGATTAAAAACATTCATTCTTAGTGATTTCTATTCGGCAAAAAATTCAAGAGTAATGTCTGCATGTGGCTCCCCACAACTTTATCACAGATATGTTCATTAGACATCGAGGCATCAAAGAGGGATGATATATGGGTGCTGGTAGATATACATATATGGGATGGGCCTGGCATCCGACTTTACATTGCATAAGACAGATGAGTCAGCGAACGCTCCGATGAGCTGGCAGATAGTTTCTTCCTCCAAAGTCGGTTCGGTCCTGATGGCTATACGAGCACAGAGCATCAGGCCTTGGCCAACCAGGGATTGATGCGTTTCAATTCCTGTCTGTTTTAAAGGATAGGGTCAGTACTGTGGCCACTAAGGCCCTTTGACATTTATTAACGACGTAGAAAAAATTTTAAGGTGGAAAAATTTGTATGAGGTCTACATAATGGCTTATCCGAACCGAATTTCGATTAAACAGAGAAAGGTAAACTTTTTTTGCAGAAAATCAAATGTTTGATGTCCAGAAAAATGGATAAGGCTTTATAATTTGATGTAATGATTTCAACAATAGTCTCAGGTANTAATAAATTTCTAATAACACGAAAATGAGTGTAATCAAAATAATAAACAGAAGGAAAACATTTTCTTTGACAGATGCAACAATAAAGGGATAATACGCGAAGATGCATTGCAGGCGTGATTATAAAAGAAAGAAAGAAAGAAGGGAAAGCGTGAGCGCAGTCGTATAGTGAGAATTTCAGCGAGCACAGCACTAACGCAGATGGATGCACATATGTACATATGTGCGTACGTATGTATCTACTCACACTTGTGGATTTCCACGTATGCCCTGCAGCATTACTAGAGCAAGAAAAACACATTTTCCGCACTTCATCACCATTCATTTCATACAATTATGACTTAATTCATGCCTAATGGGCGCTTTATGAGCGAATATTTTCCAAAGATTAACAAGCGACAATAAATGGAAAGGGAAAGAAATGCATAGTAGTTATGTATGTTGTACATATGTACATATATATATATGTTTGCAAGAGTTTGAATAGGTAAGAGTGACAGCGCTGTTGAGCTACAGTGAGTATGCTACCTATAAATTTATCAACCTTGAACATAGACAGTAGAGCTTAACAGCAGCTAAGAAGGAACCGAATATTATCAGCCATTTATTGGACTACAGAAACTCGATGGATCCGAGGGGTAAGCACGGTTCTCACTTAACCAAAAGACGGTAAAAGCGGTATCCGGAGTACTAGCGAAACTGCAGGTAAAAAAAAATATTTACAATCCCAAAAGCTAGTATTCACAGTACCAGGGGAAACTCAATCCTACGAATATGATTAATAGAAAACGAAATATATATATGCGCTAGATATCAAAAATAAAATAAATCCAAACAAAATCGACCCGTGTAAATGGCAATTCAACCGTTAAATGTAAATGCTTTGACTAGTCGATTTGTCAGTCGACAGAAATCGATTAGCGTAAAGGCAGTTTATCGAATCTTCGTTTAAGCGATGAAACGGCAGACCGAAAGGAATAGGTACCGACAAGCATAGACAGCATAGTAGAGGACATAAGGCTCAACAACTTAGAGGGCTCAGTAGCTTACTGACGGAAAGCTGTATGTTAGTAGCACCTGTCTACAAATTGGGTCTAATTAGTGGGAATGTGTATTAAAAGAAGAAACTGTTGAACATTTGGTAGGTATGTAGACGTATCTAGCATTCATGGCACTACGACCAAAATCAAGAAGTTTGTAGTAGTTAGTCAAAACTACGGGAATGCTCTGCAGCATAGTTTAAGACACCTACTACCAACTTCCGCTTTTTTCCCCTATTTAGAAGGAAGTGAAGCCAGACCTACGCCATCAATGGACGGCCGTTTGGTAAAAAATACTACTTCCCGACACATGCCTAATGTAAGCAGAGGTTCGGGCTCCCACTCTGAAGAAGAGTGAAGAGAGTGATAACTACAACCCTCCTCCAGAATCCATAACTCCTGAACTGAAGTATAATCTGCAGCTTCGTCCAACACGCAGTTTGATTGTTTAACGCAACTGCCAGGGTGCAGCTTAGCCCTGCTGCTGGGGTGGTCGGTGTTGCAGAGGGTATTCTTCCCATCAACCTGTTTATTACTGAGACGTCATTCGAATCAGTGGATTTTGGGCACCTTACACGACAAGCTTGCCTTACTGCAGAGCCAGAAAAAAATTATTGGCAATTTTTAAAACATCGCCATGACTTATGTGCTTCACTAAAATACTTCACTAGATAAGTGTAGCGCACTCAACTACTGTTGAGGAGAATTGGGGATGAAAACAGTGCTGCTGCTGCTGCATAGCCAGAGGTACGCAGTACTTTAAATGGGGAAATTGTAAAGAAGTGAAGGAACACGGAATCACACATATGTTGACAAAAAAAAAATCGTAATAAAAGTGAGGAGGGGAGAGAATAAAAAAAATTTTGAATGCAATGCAAGTGAGTGGAAGTATGCTTATACATGCGTGTAGCGTGCTGAAATTGTATATACATATGGAAATATGTAAGCTTGGTTGTGCCATTACATTAATGCCTTGAATTTGTATATAAAGTACCGCGCTGCATTCGAAATTATGCGCCTTTGCCAAGGCAATTACGCGCAAAAATCAACGTTCAGTGAGCACGGAGAAAGACACCAAACGAAAAAGTGAATTGTACAGAAAAACTCAGTAGGGAAAATTGAAAAATGGTAGGCAGATTAAAAAGAGAAAAAACAGAAGAACTCAAAGCAAAGTGCAAAGCAGATAGGCAAATGCCACCGACAATTAGGATTTCCCTATAAGTAAATGACAAAGTGTATGCGTAGCGCGTACTAGGGCGCATACACAAAGGCAGTCAGCTGGTCGACTCAAGGCGAGTATAGTAGGTACGTACGTAGAGTGTCGACAATGGCGGCATCGCAAATGAGTGACTACTCAGCTGCGAATATTCAAGTGCATTGAGCGCTTTAGTGCGGTAGTTGGAAAAGCGTTTCTCACCCACCAACACCAATCTTGAAACGTGACAAACTACAAGATACAAAAGCAACTCATTGACATCGCAAACTCGCCAAGTTACTAGCTTACCAGCAACGAGTGGCATTTTCAAGTTACAGCTGCTGGTGCTGCCGCCTTCCTCATATTGTTGCTTGCTGCCACACCGCTTAAGTAGCTCCAGCTGGTAGAATGCTCGTAAATCATTGCTTTCATCTGTGTGTTAGCAAAATTTGTTTGAGAGTGCACCACGCCAAGTGTTTGTAAACAAAAGTGTACGATATTCGCACACACACTCACAATTAAGTGCCACCCTGGCGCAGGCGACATCTTTCGGAAAAGCTGCGCAAATAAAAAATGTGGAGGAGAGCTTGTCAAACGGGAAATACAAGTGAGCGTATACTAGCTCACGAAATACTAAAATGGGAGTACTTTTACCAGAGAGCCTTTAGAAAATTTGGGAGTTGGCGAAATGGGCGTGAAAAGCGAGAGTTATTGAGCGCGCGAAGCACAGGAAAATCATAGGAGCGACAGAGTGCATAATTAAAGTGCAAACATGAGAAGAGTGCAAAAAATAGTGGCACAATATGCTTGTGGCACATTCATTGAAATTTATTTGAGCGATTAAATATTTAACTGTCGCGATTAGAAGGCAAAATGAAAGCAGAATAAATGCAAAAACAAACAAAGTAAATAAGCTTAACTTAAATGGTATAAAATAAAAAAAAAAAAACGAAACGATACTAATTGAAACGGGAAAAAATAGCAGGGCTGCGTGGATCGATGCCGAAAAGCAGAGTGATCAACGCAGCCGTAGTCACAGGGTCCGTGATTAAAAGAAAAGCAAGGCGAACTCCACAGGGAGGGCTCTTATCACCCCCCGCTCTGGATCTTGGTGCTAAATGAACTGATAGAAAGCTTTAAACATAGGATAACGAAGGTAGTTGCCGACGCTGATGACTTGGATACACCAATTTCCTAAAAATTCTTGTCAGCGATTAGCAAGCTGATGGGAACGGCACTAGGAACTATTTCCAACTGGGAAAAACAAATTGGGATAGGAGTTAACCCTTATAACACCGTCGTCTTTGAAAGGAAAACAAAAATTTCGGAATTCGCCTTATCAACGGACGGGACTAGTCTGAACCTTTCCTTCGAGGCAAAATAGTGTCGTATTATCCTGGACTTCAAACTTGCATGCAAGCGCAACGTCGAAGAAAGAGCAAATAAGTTCCCAGCAGCGTACTATGCACACCTGTAAAAGGGCTTCGAGAAAAACTGGGGCTGTCAATCCGACTGTTTTTAATATATGGAGATCTGGTTTGGTGGAAAGCATTGGATAAAAGCAGC
The DNA here is from genome assembly GCF_001687245.7 of Rhagoletis zephyria. Taxonomy (NCBI): domain Eukaryota; kingdom Metazoa; phylum Arthropoda; class Insecta; order Diptera; family Tephritidae; genus Rhagoletis; species Rhagoletis zephyria. The sequence goes on from NW_016169315.1 coordinate 6,645, forward strand.
AATCAGATAATAATTGAAAGAGTGCAGAGTCTCGCAAACCTGGGTTTATCAGGCACCGTGAGAAGCACACCACAAGAAGTCCTGAACATGATCTTTCACCTGAAGCCACTATAAGTATTCGTAAAAGGTGCAGCCGAAATAGGGACTCTTAGACTGAGGAACTCAAAACTGTGGAAGCAGACCAACTACGGGCACGCAGCGGGCTTGAAGGTACTAAGAGTGGACGACGTAACGGAATCAAGGCCTTAGATGTCGAAACTGATAACCTCACGTACTTTTTCCAAACCGGGAAGAATGGGAAGATGACTTCCTGTCGGTAAATGATGTTAGTTTAATCTACACCTATGGTTTAAAGATGGAAAAAGACGTTGGCTCGGGTATGTACTACAAAGACCTTCAAATAATGTAATTATACTGCCTGCCTGATAGCTGCAGTGTCTTTCAAGCGGAGATCGTTGCCACTGAGAAGACGGCCTGCCTCATACGGCATAGTAAGTCTCTGTTAGGGAACGTCACTATATTCGTTGATAGCTAGGCGGCATTGAAAACATTAAGCTCCAAGGTGATATAGTCGAAAGCAGTTCGGAAATGTCGTGCAATGCTGGCCTCGCTGAGTCACGTCAAAACCAATCTCTTCTGGGTTCCTGAACATGGCAATGTAGAAGGGAATGAAACGAGTAACACCCTGATGCATCGATGACATATAGCAAAAAGCTCCTTCTGCAGATGTTGTCGGGATGAGAATGAAGAGGAATCGATTCGCCACTTCTTATGTCAATGTCCAGCTCTCCAGGCACCGTGTCGCAAGCATTAGATGAAAACTAGACCCTTCGTGAGATGCACTCAGCAATTTTCGGCCTTGGGGATGAGCTAAGTCGTCTTACAGTTTCATAAATGACGCCTTTCGTCTGTAGCTATTAGACCATCATTGTTCTCGGACAGGCGATTACGGGTATAGGTACGGTGACCATATTAACCAACGAAAATAATAGACATTTTTTCAAAATGATTTGGAAATACGTACGTACAACTTATATACAAGCACCTTAGGCATATCGTAATTTAGATTAAATATTTACCGGATTTCAACCGATTCCGAATTTTATCAAATCATTATCAAAGACTTCATCATTATTTGCAGCCAAAATGCGATTATAATAATTCATACTACATGACGAAGCCAGCGGAGGTTTGTTGTTCTTTTTCAGTGGAACTGGAAGCTCAAGAAAAATTAATTATTCTTGGAAAATATCTAAGTATTAGTTAATTTTTTTTAATTATATGAATTTCCTCTATCAGTATTAGCAATGATTCGTGATCTATAGATCTCCCTATGCGTTCTTCGCACCTTCCCTTAACAACTTCAGTAAAACTGTAATAATGTAAAGAAGGATAAGTGTGAGAACTAACCGAATCTCTCGCAGTATGATGGATAAGATATAGATTTTTAAACGCACGGATCTTCGAAGGTCTGGTTAAAAATGCCGTGGTGTTAACTTTAGCCTAAGCTGAGCATTTTGATACTGCTATGGTTGAAGTGTATAAGCTCACTGCAAGGTGAAGAAGGCCATTTCAAGGCAGCAACGGTGCCTCAGGTCACAGCCGACATACCGTTTAGGAGTACAGTTCGAAAGCAATCGGTCGGTAATGTCGGCTCGAATTAATAGATTTTTACTCTTTTAAGTGCCCAGTATATCTAAGGCTGCCTGGAACATCTTTCTTCATTTATTGATAGGTCTCAGTTTGGCTCTTAGCAATTGCAGTTTTTAGCATAGTTGGAAAATCGTCCGAAGTCTTTCCTCAAGTTAGACATCACTAACCTATTTCGGTTGTTCATTTAATACATACGTATCTTAATATAAGTCTATATAAATCAAGTGCATGGAAACGTTAACAACTAGCTAAATAACTAAAGAAGAGCAATTAAACGGTACTTATGTAAATCGAAAGTTCATCCATTGATACTTGCTACTTAATAGCTTTCGCCGCCCAATCAATTCGAATCGCTTACTTTATCAATTGAATCTCGCGCACAATTACACACACACAGAAGCTATTACAAATGCGCCCCTATGGGCAGAGAAAAACAGTTAGATGCATCAACTAGCTAGCCCACTATTTAGCGAAGTTCAAAACCATGTTCTTTCTGATAAGCGCTCAACAACAAGTAATTTACCGTTCATAAGTTCGTACACTCTCCCAATTTGCGTCAAGTTTTCGTGAGCGTTACGCTCATTCTCTTCATCGCTGTATCTCTCTCTCTCTATCTCCCACAGCAAGTTAAACTCCCGCGGAGCGCCTGCACTGCGACGTTGGCGCAACAGCTCCCATTTAAGGGTCACACGAGCCGGTTGGTCGCCCAACGGCAGGGCAGATGTGCTCTTCGAATCTTTCGCTGATTTCTGTCTGGCGTTTGTGCTCTTATTATCGTCATCTCCCAAATGTACAACCGCTGCTGCTGCTGCTGCTGGTGCTACTGGCGCTCAGCAACAATTCGCACCGATGCAGCGCGCGAGTATTGGCTATACAGTCGGTGTTGGCTGCGGACGGACAGACACGCAATGGTAGCATTAACGCTGACAGTTGAGCGGTGTACGTGAACGTGAGTGGACGTTAATGCCACGCCGGTTTGAAGTCGTTTAGTCGTGCATTCGAGCAGATACAAAACGTAAGTATCTGCGACCGTGTTTTTTTTTTTTTTTAGATATTTCTCGTGTGACGATTAGTCAGTCGTTGTTGACGAAGTCGCGCCGCGTCGTGTATATGTGAAGTGTGAATACATGCATAGGCAACTTATATGGAAGTGAGTGTGTTTGTTTGGTGGTTTGTTTGGTGGTTTGTTTTTCACCGACCCACGGTTCGAGGGTGAAAAGCGAAAAACTTGTTTGAAATACACATAATTGTGGACAAGCGGAAGCAGAACGTTACGTTTGTGTTATAGGTATGTATGTAGGTATGTGCGTGCGTTACAAAGCGGTACACTAGCTAACATCAAACACTCGCTTGTGTGGAAGTAATGTAATAATTAAAACAATAACAATTACAACAAACATACTTAACATTGCGTGCGTATACTTTTTCGTTTTCCGATTTGCCTTTTTTGCCTTACCGTCTTGCGTCAGGTACGGTCAGCGCCGCGCTGGTTTTTGCTGTTGGCGTACGGACAGACGGGTCATAAAATCTCGCAAATGTACACTACACACGCCAGCGCTGCTTGTGCGTGTGTCGGACGTGCAGTCGTTTGGACTGTTGAGACAGCTTGAAAACGGGGCGTAGACTCGTGATATCAAAATTTTTTGCCGTATCTATGAGATACACATGCAAATTTTCGTGCGAATGAATTGACTAAGAAGCGAAAAATGGCAAACACTTGGCACATTCAGCAAATAAAAGTGTTTTACTAGAAGTATCTGTAAGATAAAAAAGTATCTGTAAGATAAAAAAGTATCTGCAGCACTTCTTTGAAGCGCTTTTCAACTAAGAGTGCGCAGTGAAGCATTTAGAACAAAAAATTTAATACCAAAAAAGTTTTGCTTCATAGGTACGCAAACAGTTTGCTCAGCTTAGTTACCGGTTTCGCGTTATCAAACATTTGCGTGCACACACTCACGCACACACACACAGAAGTTAAGGTCGCGAGAGTCAGCTTACAACAAAAATATCAATCAAACAAATAATAAACAAGTTTTGTTTTAAATTTTTTTTTGCTTGCGCAAAATTTTCTTAAATCTTTACTTGTTTGTAATTGCTGCGGCTAACAAATTGTTCAGCACAATCGACAAATTTGCTTTCAATTTTATGCCACCCGCTTGCGTCTGTAGCTGCACGTGTATCGCACAGGCAAACAAAAAGCAAAAGCGAAAACAAATATAAACTCCTCAAACTTTCTTGAGCTCAGCAAACAAAAAAAAAACAGAAGTTTTTCGAGTCAGCCGTCATTGGAGTCACTGAAGCGTTGTTGTTGTAATTTGCTTGATTTTTTTTCCCATTTCGGTTTTTTGCTGCAACTCCGTACGCCCGCTGCAGTAACATCATTAAAAAGTTTGCCATTGAAAAGAAAAGCAAAAACAACAAAAATAGAAAACGCAACAAACTAAACAACAACAAACAACAGCAACCACTTTTCAATAGGCATCAAACTCGTCGCAGCAACTCAAGCGCACTGCGGCGTAACTCTGATAGGGAAAAAAGTTATAGACAAAGCCGACAAAAAAGGGAAAATTCCGCAAAAAGCGTGCATGCATACGCTTGCGGGAAAGTGAACGAAAAAAAAAGAAAACAGCAAAGAACTCAGCCCCGCAGTCATCATCAACTGCCACTGGCGGCGAACCAATAGCTGCTTGATTTTTTTTCACAACGCCTGCACACGCTCCCTGTTGCTACATTTGTATTTGCTGCTGCATTTTGCGGATAATTAATGTAAGTTTTAATGAGCTATTTTCTACACCTACATTCTACATTCTATCTACCATTTTGACTTTGATTACCAAGAATAATTTCATTTCACTCCCCGCCCTTTGCTGTCTCTCCCCGCCTGCTTTTGCACATCCACTTTCCGCTCAGCCACCTACCTACCTACACCTACGCCTATTCCTCCACCCCTACTAGAAATTTTTATGCTGCTGCTGTAAATCTACTACCGCTATCTGTTGACTGCTAACTTTTATTTATTTGCGTCTCAATCTTTTTTCACGTACACACTTCTCTGCTTCAACTTTTGCATTCGCCTCAGTTCGGTGCGAATAAAATAATTTTGTATTTTTAATTAGCAAAGTTTCGAGAGATGTGCTATTAATGTTTTGTTTCCTACACTCTTTTTGCTGTCTTTCGTGTGCCTATTTTTTGTTGTGTACTTTGTTTTTCTAATTTCTATTTTCGCGCTGTTTACGTTTGTCATTATGTAGCTGTGCGAGCAGAGTAGCTCAAGGTTAGCTGCTGACGTTTGCCGGTCGGCTGATAATGTTCAGCGGTATGAAAATAAAATTTGCGCTAATAAAAGGCAAACATGAAAAGTATTTCTAACGCGGAAAGGTGATGAACTTTTTTAGTTGTGGAATTTTTTATGTTATCAAATTTAAGAAGTTAAAAAGGAGCTTCTACTATATTTTTATGATTGTAAAAGATTTTTTATTCTAGAGAAGAGTAAATATGCGGAATGGAAACAAAATGATAAAAATTAGATGCTTTTAGGAATGGAATTTTTTTAAGAAAAAAAAACGTTTTTAGAAAATACCAAAAAAAAAAATTACTCCAGCAGATTCCTTTGAAAGAAAATATGTGTATTTTTTGATAGAGAAAACTCTGTGGTACAGTTTTATTTTTATGGAAGAAATATATTTGATAGAAAAAAAATTTTGCTAGAGAAAAAATTAAGAAAGAAATAAATATTTTTGGTTAAAAAACAATGCAGAAAGTAAGTGCATATACATATGTCTGTATGTATTAGCTAAAACAAAGCGCCTATAGAAATTCGTTTGTTAAAAAAATAATTTTGAGTTGTAAAAAATTTTCGTAAAGAAAATATTTTTATTAAAAAATGGTTAAGGCACAAATACTTTCTTGCAAAATCCAAAAAGTTGAATGCAAGCTGAAATATTACTTGTTAAACAAATTTTTTCGACAGAAAAACTATTTTTGGTAGAAAAAAAATACATACTTTTGAGAGAATGAAAAATTTTTGGTAAAGCAAGTATGTTTGGTAAGGAGTTTTAAATCATTTTTGGAAAAAAAAAATTTTGGTAGGGAAAATGTGAAAACAAATTTTTTTGGAAAGATAAAATATTTTAGGAAGAAAAAAATTTTGGGAGAAAATATGGTTAGTAAAAAAATGTTCAGGGAAGAAATTTTGTAGAAAAAACATACATATTTGGGCAAAATACTAAAAAAGTTAATGCAAGTAAAAAATATTACACAAAAAAATAGCTTGTCTGGTAGAAAAAACAAATTTATGAGAGAATAATATATTTGTGGTAAAAAAAAAAGTTTTTGGTAGAGTATTTAATTTTTACTAATAATAAATTATAATAATATATATATTTTTGGTAGAAAAGCACAAAACAATTAATGCAAGGAAGAAAAATATCTACATACTTTTTAAAAAATAAATTTTGTTGGCAAAAAAAATATTTTGGAGAAAAAAAATTTTGTAAGAAAATATTTTCAGTAAAACAAATTGGTCATGAAAGACATTTTGTAGGAAAAAACTACTATTTTGGGTAATATACCAACAAAGTTGATGCTAGTAAGAAATATTACTCAAAAAAGCGTTGTAAAATAGCTTGTTAGATAGAAATATATATATATATATACTAGAAAAACAAAAAGCATAAAAAATATTTGGGAGACAAAAATTTGCTTGGTAAATTGTTTCGGAAACATTTTTTGAAGAAAAAAAATTAAGTGGGACATAGTTATTTTAGGTAGAAAAACCACCAAATAATTTCTAATGCATGCAGAGATAATACTTTTGAAAACGATTTTTTTGCTAAAGAATATATTTTTGGTAGACATTTTTTTTTTGACAAATGACAACAATATTAAATAAATAATAAAGTATTAGATGACGAAACTGGTTTGGTTAAAAAAATTGTTCTTGATAAAACAAATTTTACAGAAAAAAGTTTTTGGGTTGCCGGATAACCGGAAACCGAACCGTGTAAAACAGTGTGCTATTTTTTACTAGATTTTTTTTTATTTCAACCCTTTTTAAATTTGTCTGACTCAACGTTGTAGGCGGTAATCGCCTCTTCTTTTAAATTACCTCCTTTAAAAGACCTAACCAGCATAAAAGCGTCATACGATTGCAAAAGCCCCATTACTCCGGCCATAAACCATTCATTTCAACTCAATATAAATTGTTTACTTTAAGTTAATTCCTTCTTTTTGTTCAAATATTGACTTAGCTATGCTTTTTCCTTCTACTACATGTACATACATGCTAACAGCCGGCTGCATTTTTGAACTCACTTCACCTCAAAACGATACCACTTAAACGCGCGTAGATATTAATAGAAATTATAAACAAGCAATGAGAGAGAGAGAAAAAAAATTGTNATATGTAAGGTTTACGTAAGAGAATTAATTGTTTGCTTTTAAAATTTTAAAGATAAAAATGCGGAGCACCTCTTTTTGTAGTTATAAAAAATAAATTTTGTTTGCTATTTTTTTTACTGAGGTACTTATTTGGTATTAAAAAATATTTTAAGTTTACCTTTCTTTAACATTATACATATAGACAGCGTCGAAAATATGTATACCCTGATGTTTTGAAGATTTTATTTATTTATATTTTCTGTACCAAATTTTTCTTATTATTAAAAAATAAAATAAAGTTCATTCAACAGAATAAACCTCAGGAATACATTTGTTTCAATATTATACAGAACTCGGGAAAATACAAGAAATACAAAAAAATTCGCATCAAAATTTTCAATTTTTCAACTATTTCTTTGAAAAGTTTTGAGTATGCAGTTTTGTAGCCCTTTAAATTCTATTATCACAAAATTCAAGTTTCATGTCGGTCTCTTCCATATAACGCATAAACACAATTTTTTTTATATGAGAGAAGGTACACAACATCCTTAGCGAAAAATTAAAAAAAAATAATAATGGTAATTTTTAGCGACTTGAAACTTGCACCTTATTACTCTAAAATTTATTGGCCTACACAACTGCTCACATTGTGTATTGGATTTCTGTAAGAAAACAGGCCAACCCGCTAGATACGAATATCAGTACTTATTTCCTCAAATATACGTGCATGCATAGGATTGAGCCTATAGTATGGTCAAAGAAAATGGCTTATCCGACTATTGGCCCAATTCATATTTCGCGCTACAAAGAAAGTTAGGTAAACTCCTTATCGTAAAAGGTCTTCAATATTCTAGCTGTTGTTGCATAGACTGCACACCTGTTATAGATAAGTCCTCCAGATAGCTTCAAGAATTTTGACTCGCTTGATTTCACTAAATCACAAGCTTCCAAATTAATTGAAAAAAATAATCTAAAAATATTCAAAAAATTCAAAAGAAAAAAACGTCGGAAAAAGTTTTGCAAAATTTAAAAAAACCAAAAACCTCAAAAAATTAAATGGGTAGATACCATGAAAAATCGTTAGTATTAAAAAATGGTAAAATAAACGAGGTATTAAGATTGGAAGTCTCCTGAAGAGAACCAGAGTTTTCCGATAGAAAAATATTGGCTTTCCAAAATTCTACACCATTTCTGCGAAAATTATTTTGTCCTTATAAAATACATGGAAAATTTTGAGGGATGAATTTTCTTCGGTATAGGAGAATCCTAGAGTGTGGGAAATCACTATGAAGGAAATATTCTATAACTAAGTGGCACATACCACTCGATTTCTTTTTTAACCCAGACTCTAATTTCAAAATAGTTTTTTTTTGTAATTTTTATGCAAAACAAAAAAAAAATAATAATTATTTTTTATTTTTATTTTATAAGTCCAAAATAACAATTATATTTAATTTTTATATTATATGTCTTAAACAACAGTTATTGACGACTTTTTATTATAAAAGTCATCAACAAAAAGCAGCCAGTCACTGTTACTTTTAAAGGTCATCAATAAAAAACAGGTAGTGACTTTTATCTTCTGTCATAATTATAAAAGTCATTATCATTTTTCGCAGTTAAGAAGGCGTTGAAGAACAAAAGTTTACTATGACTTTATTAAGTATGATTTAAAAAATAAAAGTCACTGACTGATTTCTATTAATGTCTTTTATAAATAAAAGTCTTTAATAACTGTTATCTAAGACATGTAATAAAAAAATCGAAAATAAGTGTTATTTGCAGATTGTTTAGATAAAAATAAAAAATAAAAATTATAAACAAAAAATCATAAATAACTGTTATTTAAAAAGTAATTAAATAAGAGTAAAAAATAATTGTTAAAAAGAGATTTTTATAATAAAAGTTGTAAATGTTACGGTCCCTGAAATTCGCACTATACTTGTTTTACAGCTCAAAAACAAATCGATTTAATAGTTCTCCAAATATCTCGAAACGGAGCGGAGAAAAATTTTGAAAAAAATCACATATACACACATAAAAATTCTCTATGAAAAGAAATATTTTTAAATTTTTTTTTCTAAAAAATTTTTCACATACAAATTTTTTGATAAAAAAATAATAATTTTTGAAAATATGCCATCTCAAAAAAAATCAAAGAATCACTATGGTGGCTCTGAGTATTGCGCAATATTTCAGTATAGTATTATGGAGTGCACCCTACAGTAATTTGAGTAATGATTTTTTTTACATCTAAGTTGAGTACATTAAAAATTTAAATTTTTTTTTTAATTTTTTTTTTATATTTTTTTTTAATTTTTTTTGAGTATGCAGTCTTGTAGCTCATTAAATTTTTGGTGTAATAAGTGAAAGTTTTAGCGATTGCAAAATTGGCACTAACCCTCAAAGGATCAGAAAAAATTACTGAGGAAAAAGTTACCTTTTATATAATTTTAATTAAATTTTTTTGATATTTTCCTTTTTGTCCGAACGTAGGATTCGCCTTTTTAGCATTTTTCGTGAAGTCCTCGGCATTTACAGTCGGATCTTAAGGTATGGTATATAAGCAAATCTCACGAGTTGTTGCCAGAAAACAAAACGCTAAAGCACTCTTCTTGCATTTATGGCAATCAATGGAATTCCAGAAACAAGTAAAATAAAATATTAATCAAGTGTTCGAACAATTTTAGCCTTAAAGTATTTTTAAGCGAAAAAGTACTGAAATTACTTATTAAATGAAAACAAAGAAAATAAAATTTTATTATTGATAAAAATATGAATTTATTTGAATATGCAGAAAACTTTAAGAAAATGGGCATTTCCAAGCGCTGGTGTACGAAATCTAGCGCATATTTTTATGAAATGAGTGCAACAGCTACTGTTTATTCTTAAGCTGCGCAGAATTTTAACACGCTCATGCAAATATATTTGTGTTATTTGTTTCAGTGTTTTTATTAAGACAAAAATAAAAAAAAACTATTTGAAATACCAAAAATGATGTGTCATTTCACCTAGTTAACAGAATACTATTATAACTTTTTGATGGTATTGTTAGTAGATGTCTGTCACAGGTATTAGATTATGTGTATGGTGCACGTGGCGTATACGTTACATACGCAACTACGGGTCTATGAACATGAGTGGTTATTTTTACCTTTTTAGTATGTATGTACATATGTATATATTATTTACAATTTTAATTTAAATACAATTTCGCGTTGGAATCTTGTTCTTTATACAAACCTGAAGATAATACATTGTCTAAGATAACTGAGCCTCTATTTTCGACACAAAACATGTGTTTGTCGAAAACTGTAACTACTCGTGAGATTTGCTCATATCGATCTCAGTTCTTACCACCCAAATGTACCACCGTAATGTCATTAAATTAAATCTCGCAAAAAATTATTAAAATTTTTGCAAAGAAAGTTGTTAGTTTATTCAAGAAGAATTATGTGTGTATGCCCTAAAAAAAATTGGATTGCATAATGTCAAAGTAAACACTTTTTTTGAAATTGCCTTGCAAAAAATGTTTGCCAAAAATACTTTAGACTCACGGGTGTACGGCGATTATTTTTATTTTATTTTTACAAGGTGGTACGGTCTAATGTACCAATTTATTTCTACTCCATTTTCTATTTCCACTGTCTTTTTCTACAATGTACTCTTTGAGTTTTTTGGTTTATTTAGTTCTTTGTGTTACAAAACATTCAACATTTACTCGCTTTAACCTTGAACAAGCCTGAGGTTGGTACATACATATATACATTTGTTTGTATTGTACTTAATATACACGTGTGTTTATGTGTATCTACTTTTGTTTACTTAGCATAATTATCAGCAGCATCAGGCATCATATCATCAACACTATGTGAAGAATGGTCATATAAAAGTCTAATCTTAAAAAGAAAAAAAAAAAAAGAACAACAACAACACTTAGCAACATTTAACGAACCAGCGCATTAGCAACATTTTTTTACGCT
>NW_016169316.1:0-11178 GCF_001687245.7 Rhagoletis zephyria
TTCCATGATTATGTTCATAAAACTTAAAAAGGGGCATTAAGACGCAAAAAAACTTAAACTTTGGGTTGGAAATTTTGGGACATTCCTTTTATTATGGTGAGGATACATCAGAAATCACGCCAGTATAGCTTTTGAGTTTTTTGAATAATCATTATCTACTCGTAAGTGAAAAAATAAAACTCAATAATAATTATTATCTATTTGTCAATGGTATTGTGGCTTATTAACATTTTTATTTTTATTTTTTTTTCCTGCTGAAGTCTAGAAAAAAAAAGAAGTCTGATGAAGAGATGTGATGATCTCCGAAATAGCTGCTATAACTTCTACCGCTTGGACTTTGTTGATTTTTCAATTTTTCCTAATAAACAATCGTGGTACAAAGCTCAATAAAAATATTAATAGTTATTATCTTTGACCGAAGAACAAAAGTCATAAAATAAATATTATTTTTGATCAAAAAAATAAAAATCGGAAAATAAACACTATATGAGCGAAAAAATAAATCTGAAATATTAATTATTATTTTTATTTTTTATTGGTTAAACTCGAAATATATAAATCTTTAAAAATTAAATAGAATACAGAAAGAAACATATCTGGGTTGAGATCGAGGTTTTTTTGGGACATGTTGGCATTATTAATAAAAATTATAAAAAAAATTGATTATCCGTCCCTGCTTGTAACTATTTTTGTCATGTCAGCAATGACGGTGACATTTTTCGACCAAAGTATTTGTTTTGAATTGAAATGGAAAGTGGTCAAAACGCTGGGTAATTTGAATGACGAAAATGAAAAAATCACTAGATATTCCGATTGACTGTAACAGCTGAACAAGTGAAGTCGCTCAAAAATAAAAGTATTAGTAATTTCATTACGGCTTTTTTATCGTGTGCTTATCGATATGGATTTCTTGAAGTTGGATTCTTTAACATGGCCTGACAGAAAGGTAAAACATATTTTCCAGACATTAAAGACCCCTTCGGAGAGAGCTGTTAAATTATTTTGAAGACATTAATCGGGCGTTGACATTCGACAAAAAGGTCAAACAATATTTGTTTCAATGTGTCGAACACAATCGATGGAAGATATAGATAATGACTAATTATGTACAATATTAACCATCAAGTAGAGTAAATAAACGAAATAAGCTTATTTTTTTGTATTTTCACTAATTTCCACCCTACGTAGGTATCTATTTGATGTCAGCGCTTCTCGTGACCTTTCAACCAATTTCAGACTTCTATAGTTCGTTGGAAAGGTAATTTCATATAATTTTTGGTAAAGAAAAATTTGGGAGCATACCGATTTATTTTCGCGAAATGTGAAATTTTCAAAAACAATGCCTCATTTTGTAATTTTTCTTAGTAAAAAAGTTTTATGGTGAGCCCAGGACCCCTCAAAATTACCGAATCGCGTTCTTAGAAATTTCAAAGCTTATTTTCATTCCCAACCTCATATTTTAACGTGCGAAAAAATATTGGCCAAACGCGTTTCCACTAAAAATAACCGATTAACAACGAACAAATAATTCATCAGCTAACTGCTTATAGAACCATTTAAGTGCAACGGTCCTTTGGATTTCATTTAACCCTACCTTAATGGCAATAACCACCCATTAAATAAATACGCAGAAATTATAAGCAATTTTGTGTATAACTTTGGCGACGGAAGTTTCCGCGGTATGATTGCATGAAATTCCCAAGTATTTAGGTAAACAGCCGCCGACAGGAGTCAGGTATAAAAGATATTGAATTCAAAAACAATGCTCGCAAACATACTCATATACATACATACATATGTATAGTAGCGAAAATATTGTATGTATTTGCAATTTATGACAATACATATTTTCAGCGGTTTTCCACTATTCTGAGGCCATTTGAGGTTTGACGTTTGCAGTTTGCGCCTTTTTGTTTGCAAAATTTTTATTGTTATATATTTTCACTAAACGCCCACAGGTAAACTAACCAAACGACTTAAATGTTTTTATAAAGAAATTTCTTAAGTAAATGTCTGTGTAGTAGCTGGGCGTAACGTGTGAATGTACATATGTATGTATGTACGTACGAATGTGCGGAAGTAGTTAGCTAAACTGCCGAGGTGGCCCTAAAGATACCCACAAATGTTTTAATCTCTATTTAACTGCTAAACCAAATAAATAGGTACATATTTGCAACCATATTTAGTCGTGCATAGATACATATGTACCTTTCTGTACCTTTTGAAGAGAAATGGTGAAAATGAAAAAAACTTGGTTATTGTGGCTTTTATGCCGATTTTATCAAACTAAACGAAAAGTTTGCCAATTTTTGGAGTCACTTGAATTCACGCAGTACACATAGCATCCTCCATATATGGACAGGTTAAAATATTCTGTGGTGCCAGGTATTTACATATGTAAATATGTAAATAATTTGTGATATTTTTAGTTTTGTTGACAATGACAATGGGGGGGGGGGGGGTAGNGATAGAATGAGGTGCTCTTTCATAATTACATTTTATGTACTGCGTTTCCTTTTCTTTGAAGATAACAGCGTCCTACAGTAAATTTTACAGGCAAACAAATAAATATATTCGCGAAACAATGGGCCAAATATAGTAAAACTGCGTTTTTAGTTTTTGTCTCTGGCACACAGTGATATTTGCCAATAAATCCAAAAATAAAGTATCGACTTTGGGGTTTTATTCTCTTGAGTTGGCGAAAATAATGCTCTCGGAATATGTCCATTACAGGTCCCGGCCTTTTGCACCTGTTTGTATGATCAGTGTGAAAGTGTTAGTTGACAAAGCGCTCTGAAAAGTAAAAAGGAAACATCAGGAATATCAGGAATATTGGATCGGCCTTTGTTTTGTTATTTCGATTCTAGATTCGAATTTAGCGACCTAAAAAATCCCTGTAAACCTGAATCCATGTAAAGATACTAATTTTTTAAATAATGAGCACAAAATGTATATCAAATATCACTGTGTGACGTCATATTTTTTTAAGAACTTTGAAATTTGGAAAATATTCTTTTAAAATCCTTTCCTTAAATATCCTTCAAATTTTGCAATACTTACTTTAGAAAAAATTATATGTTATATATCTTAGACTCGACCAACTCCCCTCGGCAGCCAGTTCGATAATACGCCCTATATCAGATTATGATTAAAAAACGACTTATCTCAGAAAACTTTTCAAGAACACCCTATTTCAGAATTCGGTTCAAAAACGCCCATCTCGGCTGCCGATTCAAAAACCCCCTATATCAAATATTTTCAACATACTTTCAGTTTAGGTAAGGGCGTTTTTGAATCGGCAGCCGAGATAGGGCGTTTTTGAACCGAATTCTGAAATAGGGCATTCTTGAAATGTTTTCTGAGATGGGGCGTTTTCGACCTGGCTGCCGAAATAGCTCGTCCCTCTTGTAAAAATATATCCACACTTTAGATTTTGGCTGTGCCATTGCTTAAAGCAAAGTTTCTTCCATAGAAAAAATATGGCCGATCAGATATGGCACTTGCTCAAATCATGTCATGTCTAGGGAAGTTGCGATACTATTGATATAATCTTGATATCGATACTTTTATTTCGATACTGAGTAAATCGGTATTCGATACTAGAGTGACGATACAATTGATGCCCATATGGGTATTTTCTTTCGATACCGCTTAATGTATCATAATAACATCTTCGTACAAGCCATATTGTTCCTAGAATTCGATTTAAGTATATTTCCTGATTAGGGACTCTATGGTATTGTTCGCGCGATATTTTATTTACTATGCCCATTTGATACTAGTATCGATACTTTTATGGCAGCGCAACATTCCTAGTCAAGTCGTTGTAATGGGCAGAAATACTCCAGCTTGGAATGTATTCAACGCGGGTTGCGATGCTGATCACAGGGGAAGAGGAAGGCCTCCTCTGTGTTGGAAAGTCCAGGTGGAGATGGACTTGGCTTCACTTGGCATTTTCAATTTATTTTGGACAAAAACTTTATTTTTCGGTTCCTTCGGATTTTTGAAAAAAAAAAAAACTGGATTAAATTGGCGAATTTTAATTTAACCTAACATAGTACTGATGGCAGTTATGCTGTGTTTAAGACGTTATTGAGGATAAGTTTGGCTTATATGGGCGGTATGCTTTAAAATAAATCGGTCACGCCAATTGTTTGTCCTTTCTTGATTTATGCCCGTAAATGTTGCATACGGAAAATTAAGGTTCTACACCGACTCCTAACTTTTTTCAAAAAAATGTTTGGGCTGTACCACTGTGTGACGTTTAAACTTTATCAAAGTGAGCTTTCAATTTAGGATGTAGGTTTTGTAATCCCAAACTTATGTTATTGTATGGGTATCACACGGTGTAAAACCAAGATACGACTAAATTTTAGAATTTTCTGAATAAGCTTTAGAGCCAAATTTTAACCACTTTATCAGTAGGTATCTACAAAAATGTTAGATGTCCCTTTTTGGTCTCAATTCTCAAGACATGTGAGACTGAGAATAAACTAACGGAATAGGTAAAAACCAGCGATAAAAACAATAAAATGAATCCGTTTTCGAGTTTGTTAGAAAGAAAAAATGTTGAGCCTTGGCTCTCAGAGAAACGTAACAACCCGTGATTAATAAAAGAGATTTTATAGCACAGAAAATCATGTAATGGAGTAAAAACCAAGAAGAGAGAAAAGCGACTCGCTATCTTTAAGCACACAAAAAAATTGCAATGGTGAAGAAAAAATAAAAACTTTGAAAAATCTCCCACATTTAAATATGCGCTTTTACCTTCTCCTACAAACACCTGCGCGCAGGGGAAATTCACAAATATGTAAATTAGGGTGGTCCAAAAATGCACTAAAGTCGAGATTTTAATGCTCTCACCCGCCAGGATTGTTCTATACCTAAAAAATATACCCCTAATTTTTATTTTGAAATCAAAAAATATTTTGAGGTCGGTTAAAGCGCTCAAAATTTGTATCCATATATTTTGTATGGGGTAAAACAACTTTTCGTAGAAATGGTATAGATTTCTTGAAAATTAATATGTTTGGATCGGAAAACTCGGTTTCTCTTCAGGAGATTCCCAGTAATAATACCCAATTATTTATTTAACAATTTTTTTATAGTAACTATTTTTATAGGTCCGCCAAAACCCCCATAAAATGCCAGAAAATGCAATTGGGGGAATAAATAAAAAATCCTTAGTATTAAAAAATGGTTTAATAAACAATTGTTATTGGAAGTCTCCTAAGGAGAACCAGAGTTTTTCGATCGAAAAATATTTATTTCCAAGGACTCTATACCATTTCTGCGAAAAGTTGTTTTTGCCTATGTAAAAAACATGCAAAACTTTGGGCGCTTTGAGCGACCACTAAGTATTTTTTGATTTTAAAATAAAAAAATACGGATATATTTTCTTCGATATAGAACAATCCTATGGGGTGAGAGCAGAAACATTTCGACTTTACTTATTTTGGACCACCCTAGTGTACATACATATATATATTAGTGCGGCTGGAGTAAAGTACGTTTGTTGAACACGTTGTTTTTTGTGCCATAAGGACAATTTCAGCGCTCTCCAATCCTACGAAAACCAGCAGTCAATCTTGCACCAACACCACCAGCGCATTCGCAGAATGAATGGGAAATTTTGCGCAAGCAGCGGAAATATATTTTTTTAGCTTTTTACATACATATGTTCTTGCAGCTTTTTTTCTTCACGCTCACCACCTACTGTTGTTGTGTCGCCCATTGAGTGAATTGTGGTTTGTATGGTTTGGTTTAGGCGTATGTGTGCGCGCAGCTATTGAAGGTAGAAACGGTGGAAACCATAAACAACACAGCCATCACCAGCAAGCCAACCAACCATCCACCACCACCAACAACACGCTGCTTCTGTGGAAACAAAGCCAAACAAACAAAAAAAAAGCGAAAATAATGAGTGAAAACGAGAATATCCCACATTTCCAATGGAAAGTGCAGCGTATTGAGTGAGGGAAATTTTTTTTAATTTTTTCTTTACACTTTTTCTAGAACTCAAAAAAAAAAAAAAGAAAATGATTCCAAGGGTTGTTTCACTTCCGCGCAGGGGAATGAGTGGAGTGGCTGCCGGCGCTGTGTTGAGTTGAGCGTGTGTTGAATGTTGAGTGTCAGTTGGTTGGACTGGTAGAATGTGGAGCGTTTTGTGTTTTTGGTGTCGTTGTTTTTTTGTTTGCGTCGTTGTTGCTCGACATTTTTTCACTCCACCGTGCAGCTTCTTCGCGCACATTGAGACTGGCGCACTCTGGCTGTCATGCCGTTTCCTTCTAATGTGACAACTCAAGCGTCAAACGATGCCAAGCAAGCCGTCTGTGTGTACGTGCGTGTGTTTGTGTGGTGTTTATTGGCAATGTAGTTGTTGTTGTCGCTACCAGCTGTTGTCATTCAGCTTGGCGTTCGAGTGTTGCTTTGCTTCCGTTTTTTCGTCTTTTTGCGCGTTTTTCTTACAACTGCTGTCCGTATGTGTGTACATACATATGTGTGTATGTGTGTGTGTGCTCCCATTAATACTGTTGTTGTTTTTGTGACCACTTCGTTTGCCGATTTGACGTATGGCAGCGCGGTTTTGGTGTTTTCCTTTTGAGTGCAACCTCAGCGGCTGTGGCGATGGTGGCGGTAGCGGTGGCAGTGGTAACGGTTAGTTGAGTTTTTCTTGTTGCTGTGGCTGCAGCTGTGGCCAGCGTTGTTGTTATTGTTTCTTCTTTATTCTCAACTTCTTTGTGGAGTCGCTTTCACTGTGGGTGTAGTAAAACGCAATGGCGCTGCTGTCACTTTGTGTATGTGTGCATGCGAATAAAAAAGCTGCCGTATTGGTGGTGGTGGTAGTGGTGGTGGTAGTTGTGATAGCGACATTTTGGTTGTTATTCTTGGTGTTGCTGCTGGCTGCTGGCTGCTTTTATGGGCCTTTGCCACATTGGAATTACCACTCTATGCGGTGACAATGGTGGTGTAGTTCATTGTTGGCTAGGTATGGTTGCGTTGGCGTTGGCGTTGCTGAGTGTTGAATGTCGAGTGATGTGGCGACGTTGCACTCCTTTTTTACATATTCCCCGCCATCCCCACCACCGCCACTGTCAACGCCAATTCACAATTCATCTCCCCACTAAATAAGCCGCAACACGAAAACAATGCGGAGGCCCGCAAGTCGTTCCAATGTGTATTTAAATACATACATATGTAGTTGTGTGCAAGTATGATGGGCAAGATGAGTGGTTGAGGGGCACATACTCGTGTTTGCCTTTATTGTAAATTTTTCCTAGCAGGTTTTTTTTTGCCATTTAATTTTTGATACGCTTTTTATTTCACGGTGCAGTGTAGTTGTTACTTTTTCTCGTAAAATTGTACATTTGATTTTTGAAGATATTATCCCTGTAGGGAAAACATTTCGCAAATTAAACTCATTTTAGATTCTTTTGATTAATTGTTAATAATTTTATGAAAAAAATATCGGTTTAGTCGACGTGGCGACTTCAAGGACCCGAATTGCAGTGAAGTAAGGCTTGTTAACTTGTTGCTCTGTCTTTAATTTACGCCTACGTGGAAGGTTGTGTCAGCTTTTGTTTTGTTGCTAGAGCTTCTCAAATATTGCAAAAAATGCGATATTTGACACTTTGTCCTAATTTTTCTCAAAATCTGGAGCTGATTAAAACTTTATACTTTTAGATTCGTAACACCGTGCGACAAAAACTAAAATCTTTTAAAACAAACGAAAAAATCAATATGCAGTGAAACCTCCCTTGGGCGGACACTCACCGTCAGTCACTTTTTATCCGCCCAAGAGAGGTGTCCGCTTAATGGAGGGAAGCCTATTTTAGAACTTTTTAATGTTTTAATTAACTGAATAGTCACTATTTCTTATTTGAATAAAAGATATTGATATTACATCGTTCAAACAAAAATGTGCATGTATTTTTTCAAAAGTGCACATTTCATTTATGTGCGTAAGTACATATTAAGTAATAACAAAACAAAAATAAATATTACATTTTAGTCCATAAACTACATAAAATCATAGATTCATTACATAAAAAATTGGGAAATTGTCGATTGACGTAAGTTTTANACAAAACTAGGAGCCAAATATAGTATAACTGCGTTTCTAGTTTTTCTCTCTGACGTCAGGATTTTGTTTTAAAGGACTTTGAAATTTCTGGGATATGATTAAATAAAACAACTATTTAAAAGATTTGGTGTATTGTAGAGTAACAATATGGGTATCGGTTAAAAGCAAAAATTCTGTAGAATTAAAAAAAAATATTTTTTTTGGTGCACCAGGTCGAATAAGTGTTGAAAATGTCCTTTAAGAAAATATATATATCAAGGACTAATATGTAAACTAATACATCCTTGAATTTCGTGATTGTACCTTTATTAGTTTTAGATAAAAAAATTTATACTTCTCTTATAAGATATTGATAGTTACATTATGAAGATAATGGAATCATTACACTGTACGGCACTCGGCTGGGTATTGGACCAAACAAATTTTTTTTAAGAGATTGAGTCATAGCTAAAAAAGTAATTTCTCCGTTTTTCGAAGTCAGCCTATATGGGCCTTCGAAATTCGAAATAGGGCCTTTGGTAAAAAATATTTTTTTATTATCATATTTTAATTACTAAAAATATAGACGTGGTCCGCCTATTACTCCTATTTAAATGGTATATAACCTTATTTTGTGCAAACTTATATTACAGGTGCTATAAGGTCGGGTCTTCGAAAAATTAAAAACCTTATATTTCAAACAATTTTGAATGGATTTTTAATTTGTTATCGTTGTAAACGTGATTAAACCTCCTTTCTTCTGATATGCATATTCGTAAACTTCGAACGTAAAAATTTGAAAAAAAAACATTTAAGAGAAAAAGATACAAATCGGTTTCGGCGTTGTACCATCTTCAGTGTCATTTTTCGAAAAATTGTCTCCAAACCAAATTTGACAAGGGATGACGGAAAATCGTTTCACATTACATCACACTCCTACCCTGTCGGAAACACCAACAACGAAAATGAGAAGGAAAAGATACCTTTTTTATAAAAAAAATATTTTAAAACAAAAAAATTACTAACCGATTTAAAAAAAATTTATACCGTTTTAAACGAAATCCAACCTTGTTTCTTCTGATATACGTATTTGTATACTCCGTATATAAAATTTGGAGAAGAAACACTTACAAGGAAAAAATACCTTTTTTTAAAAAAAAATATTTTAAACAAAAAAATTACAAACCGATTTTTAAAAAATTGAAATCGTTGTAAAGGTGATTAAACCCCCTTTCTTCTGGTATGCATATTTGTATACTTCGAATATAAAATTTTAACAAAAAACACTTACAATCAAAAAAATACCTTTATTTTTATAAATAAAATATTTAAACAAAAAATTACAAACCGATTTTTAAAAAATTTGTATCATTGTAAAGGATACCAAAATCGATTAAAAACATTTTTTTCCTCTATACAAACTCCTGCCCCTCAAAGTGAAAGGTTGGCTACGCCCTTGTATACAAAACAATTAAAGTACTTAAACCGTACAACATGGGTTCAGTTTTTTTTTTGAGTGCATACATGGTTCCATAATAATGATTCAAGTATCTTTATTTATATATGTATATTGTAACTATCAATATCTTATTAAGAGAAGTGTAAAATTTTCTTTAACCAAAACTAATAAAGTTAGAAGGACGAAATTCGAGGATGTGGTATTTAACATATTAGTCCTTGATATATATTTTCATAAAATGAAAAGTAATATTATATCACAAAACACTTTACGTCACACTTCATAAAAAATAGTCGAACCTATATTTGCATGAAAAATAAGTTAGGGCTAGATGCCTGTAATTTTTTTTTGTCCCCAAATAAAATTCTGTATCCGCCACTGGTCCCATGGAGTGTTAATAGGCACCGCTAACCAGCCAAGCGTTCAAAATCGTAGATACTGGCTGAATCTAGTTCTGAAAGACGCTCATAATCATAACGGAAAAACGACACAATTTCCTCAACATCACGACAGCTGAAACAGTAGTCGTTTGCCTGTAGGCCCAATCTACGGGACCGCTAGACTTCTTCCTCCTAGACCGACTACTGCAGAAGTTTTTTGGATGACGAAGAGAACGAGATTTCACAAAACCTGCGGTGCCATAACCCAGCGCTAGTAAAAACTCTTCGCGGTCACTTTCTCAGTGATATAGAGGATGTGCAATCGGAAGAGGCTAGGATCAGTACAACAAAAGCAAAGCAGCAAGGCAAAGGAGTGACCACGCCAAGAATAACCATTTCAGGGCACAGATATAATTTTTGTTAAAAATTTCTGAGATTAAAAGGGACAGGGGCTTTCACAATCGTCGCAGGCGAAAAAAAAAATACCCAAAAAGTCTGAAAGATAAAACAATCCTCTTACCCGAAAAAATTATCTTACTTCCGTAGATAAAAATAGTCAAAAGGACATCCACTCGGCATTTCTTTCTCCTTTATTTTTGGAATGAGCTCGCACAAGTCGAAGGGCTTCTACTTTCGCTACCCACAGAATTGTTTCCAGAAATGATTTTTTAGGGTGCACTGCTGCTTATTTCATTCATGTCACACTCTAGTAAGGTAAACAACGCACGTTCTCTGTCCTTTGAAGCTTTCTCAGCGGAGATTTCTGCACTGCAAATCAGATTACTGCTTAAAAAGGCGGTAGTAGTATTAAATAAATCAATTATATAAATAGGCAATCATGTTTCCTTTACACCCCTTTTACGGCTAAACTGTACTTCTAAGGTATAAACAATTATATATCATTAGAAAGGTATTTTGATGCTGATGTGCAGGCAATTTTTAAAATTTCAAATTAGTTTAAAATAGAGCGAAAAAATCAATTCAAAAGTCACACCAATACCAATGCCATACATGTACATGGTTGGGGCGGAAATGCCTCCTAAATGTATGCTTTAATATTGATAGTGTTCAAGTTCATGTTGATGTTCATTTTCATGTTCATTTTCATGTTCATGTTCATGTTCATGTTCATGTTCATATTCATCTTCATCTTCATCTTCATCTTCATCTTCATCTTCAACTTCATCTTCATCTTCATCTTCATCTTCATCTTCATCTTCATCTCCATCTTCATCTTCATCTTCATCTTCATCTTCATCTTCATCTTCATCTTCATC